>NW_011903113.1:0-3500 GCF_000151845.1 Pteropus vampyrus | reverse complement strand
ATCTAATCAAAAAGCAGAAGTTATCAGACTGAATAAAAAATCCAACTGATATACTATCTACAAGAGACACATTTTACATTCAAAGATACAAATAGTTTGAAAATAAAAAGATGAAAGAAGATATATCATACACACAGCAAGAAAGCTTGAGTGTTCATCAGACAAAATAGAATTTAAAACAAAAAATGTTACTGTGGAGACATAGAGGGATATTTTACGATTATAAAAGTGTTGATTCATCAGGAAGCTATAACAATTATACACATATATACATCTAACAAGAAAGCATCACATACATGAAACATAAATAGACAGAAATGAAGAAATAAACAATTCAAAAGTAATCGATGGAGAATTCAATATCTCACTTCATAATGAATAGAAAAGTAGGCAAAAGATCAAGGAAATATTAGAAATGAACAACACTATAAATCAACTAAACCTAACAGGGATTGGAAGAACACTCCAACTGCAGAAGATATATTTTTCTCAAGTGCAAGATGGATTATATTCTAGGCCATGAAAAAACCTCAATAAATTTAAAGAGATAGGATAATACAAATTATGTTCTTTAACCACAATGGAATGAAATTAGAAATCAATAAAAGAAAGAAATTTGAGCAACTCACAAATATGTCAAAATTAAACAATGATCTCCCAAATAACCAAAGAGAAGTTAGGAAATACTTTGAGTGAACTAAAAAAAAACCAACATATCAACCTTTTGAGATGTGGCTAAGTCAGTGCTCAGAGGCAAATTTATAGTTGTAAATTTATAGTTGTAAATGTAGAAGAAAGATTTAAAATCAATAATCTAATCTTCCAGATTAAGAGACTGGAAAAAGAAGAAAAAACTAAAACTAAAGCAAGCAAAAGGAAGAAAATAATAAAGATTAGAGTAGAAATCAATTAGTGTATAGAAAAACAATTAACATTATGCTAAGTAAAAAAGCCACATATAAAAAGTTTACCATGTCAATGAACCCAAAAGCTAGTTCTTTGAAAACATTAACAAAATTGACAAATCTTTAGCTAGACTGAACAAAAAGAGTAAAGACTCAAATTACTAGAATCGGAAACAAAAAAGGGGACAATACTTCTGAGCTTATAGAAGTAAAATATATTGTATGTCAATAAATTAGACGACTTGTACGAAATGGACGAATTCCTAAAAAGACATAAACTACTGAAACCGACTCAAGAAGAAATAGAAAATCTGAATAGACGTATAACAAGTAAAGAGATTGACTTAATGATCAAAAAACAACCCAGGCTTCAAAAAACAAGAAAAGCAATCCTATTAAAAAATAAGCAAGGGAGACGAATAGATATTTCTCCAAAAAAGCTATGCAAATGGCCGAGAAGCACATTACACGATGTCCAATATCATTAGTCATCGAGGAAATGGAAATGAAAATCACAGAGTGGTACCAGTTCGCATTCACTAGGATGACTATAATAAAAATAATAAATATTGGTGAAGATATGAAGAAATCGGAATCTTAACACACTGTCGGTAGGAATGTATAATGGTTTGGCCATGGTGGAAAATGATTTGATGGCTCTTCAAAAAGCTAAACATAGAATTATCATATGACTTTGAAATTCCACTCCCAGGTATAGGCCCAATAGAATTAAAAAGCAGGTACTCAAACGAGTCCACACACACATTTATAGCAGCACTATTCATAACAGCTGAAAAGTGGAAATTGCCCAAATGTCCACCAATGGAAGAATGTAAACAAATTGTGGTCTGTACCTGTATTCAACCATAAAAAAGGAATGCAGTTCTGATACATACCACAGCATGGCTGAACCTTGAAAACATTATGCTAAGTAGAGAAAGCCAGATACAAAAGGGTTAAGAATTATATAATCTCACTTGTATGAAATATCCATAATAGATAAATTTATAGAGACAAAATGAATGCAGATTGGTGGTTGCCAGGGGTAAGGGAAGGAGGGAATGGGAAAAAACTGCATAATGGCTATGGGATTCTACCTTGAGTGATGGGAATATTTTAAAATTAAATGGACAACACTGTGAATGTTGTAAATGTCACTGAGCTATTCATTTTCTTTACAATTGTTAATTTTATAGCAGGTGAATTTTACCTTGATAAATTATTTAAAAAGGAAAACTACCCAAAGAAGAAACCCAGCCAGGCTCAGATGACTTCGGGTAAATTCTATTAAACATTTAAAAAGGAATTGATACCAATTAGTTACAAACTCTTCCAAAAAGTAGAAGAAGGAATACTTCCCTATTGATTTTATGAGGCTAGTATTCTCCTGATACCAAAACCAGACAAAGATATCTCAAGAAAAGAAAACTACAGACCGATATCTCTTATGAATATTGCAAAACATCCTCATGTAAGTACTCGCCAACCAATTCAGGAAACATTTAAGAAGAATTATACACAATGACCAAGTGAGATTTATCCCAGGAACACAAGATTGGTTTAACACGCAAAGATCAATTAATGTAATATCATATCAATATAATACAAGATAAAAAACATGATTATCTTAACAGATGCAGAAAAAAGTTTGATGAAATTCAACACCCTTTATGATAAAAGTACTCAATAAACTAGGAATAGAAGAGAACTGCTGAACCCGATAAAAGTCATCTATAAAAAACTCACAGCTAATATCACATTTAATGTCGAAAGGCCGAAATCTCCTTAAGATCAGGAATAAGAAAATATCTGCTTGGCCACTTCTATTCAATATTATAATAGAGGTTCTAGCCATAACAATTGGGCAAGAAAAAGGAATAAAAGGCATCCAAATAGGAAAGCAGAAATATGACATGACTTTGTATATAGACAATCTTAAGGAATCCATTATTAAAATCAGTGAGTCACAAGATTGAGGAATACGAGCTCAATATACACAAATAAATTGTATTTCTAAACACTTGCCATGAACAATTAGAAATTAAAGTTAAGAACAAATTCTATTTATAATAGCATCGAAAATAATAAAATATTTAGGAATAAATTTAATAAAAGATGTGCAAATTTATACTCTGAAAACTACAGGAAGTTTTTGAAAAAAAAATACAAAAGATCTAAATAATTGGGAAAATATCTCATGTTCACGGATTAGATAACTTAATATTGTTAAGATGGCAATGTACCCAAAATTGATCTAGAGGTTTCAGGTAATAGATAAATAGGAATTCATCAAAATTAAAAACTGTGCTTTACAGCAGGGGTCCCCGACTCCCAGGCGGTGGACCAGTACCCGTCCGTGGCCTGTTAGGAAGTGGACCGCACAACAGGAGGTGAGCAGTGGGCAAGTTAGCGAAGCTTCATCTGTATTGGCAGCCACCCCCCAGCACCAGCATCACCGCCTCAGCTCCACCACCATCAGGCATTAGATTCTCATAGGAACACTGGTCCCTGGTGCCAAAAAGGTTGGGGCCAGCTTTAAAGGACACTATTAAGAAAATGCAAAGATAAGTCACAGGATGGGGTAAACTATTTGCA
>NW_011903112.1:0-1337 GCF_000151845.1 Pteropus vampyrus | reverse complement strand
TCTATCCAGGACTGGCCAGGAGCTGAGTCCCTCTGTTGCACTGGGCTTCCTTCCAGGTGCTTTTGCGTGGAGTGTGTAGATCTCTTGGTGGGGCCAGGGGCTGCCCAGGCAGCCATTAAGGAAGACCCCTGGAACTGCTACATGTGTGGGCACAAGGGCACCTATGGGCTGCTGCGGCGGCGGGACGACTGGCCCTCTCGGCTCCAGATGTTCTTCGCCAATAACCACGACCAGGAATTTGTGAGTGCTGGGCCTGGGGCGTGCTCCTGAGCTCTTTTCCACCCTTACCTGCCAGAGGGCAGATTGGGCTGAATTGAGAGTGCCTTGCTTGGTCCTGGGGCCTCGTGATGAGCGGAGGTGCCTGAGCCACGTGCCAGCTGTGCAGGTTTAGAAAGTTTAAAGTGCTTACAGTTGGCTGGGAGGGCGCCCTGCATGCAAAGCTGTAGGACACACCTCGGCACTCACCTGGCCTGTTGTGTTCACTGCCTAGGACCCTCCAAAGGTTTACCCGCCTGTCCCAGCTGAAAAGAGGAAGCCCATCCGGGTGCTGTCTCTATTTGATGGGATTGCTACAGGTGAGCGTGGCATAGGTCCCGAGAGGTGCTGGCATCTTCATCCTGGGACTTGGAGCTCTGCTTGTGGCTGTGTGTGTTTCTGGCGAAACAAAACATTTACTAGTGAACATTATAACTGTTAAAAAAAACATTACCCTGAAGTGGAAACTTTGTGTTCAATGAAAAGTTAAAAAAAAAAAAAGGTGGCAAACCAGCATGTCTGGTGAATACTTTCCTTAATGGGGGAGGCTCCCCAGCAGAGGGCAGAGCAGTCATTAGAGATCATTGACAGTTTTCACAAAGTCTCTCTAAGGACAGATTTGGCAACCGAAACAAATTCATAGGCAATTCTGCTTTGCTTTGATTGTAAGTTGCCAACAAACTATAAATAAGAGAGTAAAGAACATTTAAATTGCCCACAATCCTATAATTAGTGTTTTGGTGTATGTCATTTTAGATTTTTTTGTGTGTGCATATATATGAGTGTTTATATAATTATACATAGATAGATGAAACAAAAGGATAGTAAAATGCATAGTGTTGTAACTTGCCTTTTCATTTGTGACATTATGACTACTTCTTTATGTCGACCAGTATAGAATTCCGTTCTTTATTTGTGAATGCTTCATAGGAATCCATTGAATCAGGTGCCATAATCTATTTAACACTGTATTGGGTTGTTTACTATTTTTTCTACTGTTGTGAGCAGTGCTGTGACAAGCATCCTTTGCATATATCTTTATATACTTAAACCATTATCTCTTAGGAAATAAATACTGGGTC
>NW_011903111.1:0-1177 GCF_000151845.1 Pteropus vampyrus | reverse complement strand
CCCAAATTCAAGGTTAGGGTAGCCACAATTGTGACTGTCAATTATGACAAGGGGCAGGAAGGCTGCTGATGTTATTTCTTAAGAATATTAGGGGAGCTCCTGGAGATACGGGAAGAGACGGTGTGGGGAGCAGTGTTCCCCAGGGGAAGAGGCAACTCTTGAAACTGTAGGTGGCTGGATTTTTCCTTGAAGTTCTGAGGGCACCAAAATGAGTCATTTAGTCTCTGTGCATTCAAATAGCCTCTTGGGCTACTTTTGTCTTGTAGGGTGACTTTCAAAGACTGAGACCTATTGGTTTAAAGGTCCTATGCTAGCGAAAGATAGGCAATGTCTTGGAAATGTTATTTTATTTAAAAAATTCCTACAGAATTTGCCTTCTTTTCCACAGTATATCGACACGTGCAAATGGGATGGATGAATCTAACTACATAAGCTTAGGTGATAGGGGTGTGACAAGAGACTCTATGTTTGGCCACATCTTATTCAACACATTTATCGATGACTAGAGAGGATGAACATTTATTGAGAATATCCTAAGTGTCAGCAACCATCACAAGTATTTTACATAAATTGTTTATAGATTATTTCATTTGCTCCCCAAAGCATCCCTGTAAGTAAGATTGGTTATATTACCTTTTTATAGACCAGGTCAGGGTGAGTGACTTGCCCAAGTTCCCCTAGCCATTACTGGAATAAGATTTAGAACCTAGATAGGTCTGACTTCAAAGATTAGGGTACTGATTTACCCATGACACTGAACTACTTAATCATCAAGGGGCATGTGGAAAAGTGGGAGGACAATACAGGAAGGTGAGAGGCAGGATCCAAAAAGGCCTCAACAAGGCTGAAATTAACATTGAGTCTAAATCAATGCATACCAGCATGAAAGGCAATAGAGACCTTTGCTTGCCCTGGGGTTCAGAATACCCACCAGACACACACAGGATGTGGGATTGCGGGTCAACAGCACAAGTGAAAGATGTTGGGGTTTTAGTTGACAGGAAGTCTCATATGAATCAACAGTGGGAGGTGGAGGCCAGAAAGCTAGTCACCATAGCCTTCACAGTGGAGGTATAATGAGCAAAGGAGGGAGGAGATACTCCCAGGTCAACCTGAACCCAGGAAATGGAATTCAGGCCTGGAAACCTCAGAGGATAAGGTGTGCTGACAGCCTGCC
>NW_011903110.1:0-1754 GCF_000151845.1 Pteropus vampyrus | reverse complement strand
AGAGTACTCACTACAGTATTCTATATCCTTGCATTAGAAGTACAAGGATATATGATATAATGGGTTATCATTTTGACTAACATTTATAATAGCATTCCTCAACTTAATGATTAATGTCATATATATTCTATTAATTATCATCACAAGCCTGCTAGGTAGGTAGGTCAGGTATTAAGTTAGAAAACAGACACAGAGACGGGGTGACTTATCCAAACTTATAAAGCTAGTAAGCTGCAAAACTACATATGAACCTGAGCTTTCCAAACCAGCTCTTCTCAACTGTACCGTAATGAGTCCGCTGTCAAAAACAAAGATGACACCAAGTAGACAGTGTTAGAATTATGAGAATTTCGGTTAATAAATAAGAATGACACCATTTTACAACCACCGATTCAATAATTAAAACAAACATAGATCAAAGGATGATAAAACCACTGGGTTATTAGGTAACTGGATATTCAGAGGCTCTCAAAGTATCATCCTACAGATACTTTTTTAATTAAAAAAAGGGAGAGTCATTAAAATGAGACAAACTGTCACTATATGCCCTTTTATGTGATACATTGGGAACTGTACACCTCACCAACGTAGTATTCTTGTCAAAATATTTAAGCCAAATCTAATCATGAAGAAACAATAAAAAATTCAGAATATAGGACGCTCTATAAAACAAATGGCCTAGATTCTTCAAAGACATAAATGCTATGACAAACTAAAGAGAATTGATAACGAAATGCAATGCGTGATCCACAAAATAAAAAGTAAAAAACAGCCAGAGAAGACATTTTGAGACAACTAGAGACATTTAACTATAGATTACATCAGGATGATAATATTATATCAATGTCAAATTTCTCAGAGGGGATAATGGTACTGTGATGATGTCCAAGAATGCCTTTAATCTCAAAAGATACATGCTGAAGTATTTGCGGCAACAGGTCATGATGTCTGCAACTTTCTCTCAAAAAATTCATACAAAGAGAAAAAAGCATGCATGTATTATATGTGTATTCAGAGACAGAACTAAAGTAATTGTGGCAAATATTAATACTTGCTAACTGAAAGTGAAGGGTATATGGATGTTCATTATACTATTCTCTTACCTTTTCTGTAGGTTTGACATTTTTCAAAATAAAAGGTTGAAGAAATGTGAATTAAGTCTCCCAACCCTATAACATTTAGGGAGTCCTTTCAACTCTCATTTTCTGGCCCATTCTTTATTGATAATTACTTCTAATACGAATTTACAACAAATGAAAACATTTGTAAAAATGATCAAAATAGGGTAGAAATGCTCATTACTTTATACCAACATCCTAAATATGTCACGAATGCTCAAAACCGTGCATTTTACTTGATAGTTATTATCTAATTCTAAAACAGAAATATGAATATATGAGAACCAAAGATATCAAAATTACTTAGAAATCGCTTAAACTTTAATGTGGGCCCTTTATTTAAAAACTTCTTCAAATGTTTAATTTTCACTTTAATAAATTCAGTTCATTAAAAAAAAAAAACACTTCAATATTGCAGTATTTGAAAATCCTATTTTTAAGCTCTTGAACTGAATATTTCTATTTGCTCTAAGCTAAAAAGAATAGAAACCAGTCCCAGAGCAATCTTACCTTAATAGGCATTCCAGTACAGTGTAAACCAAAGGGAAACAGACAAATTTTTCCTTTCAACCTCTGGTACCCGACTGCAAACTATAGAAAGAAAATTACATTTAAATTACAAATTTAAATGCTAGG
>NW_011903109.1:0-2057 GCF_000151845.1 Pteropus vampyrus | reverse complement strand
TTGAGAAGAGAAAATAGGTTGTAGATTATTGTCACTATTATTTTGAAGAATTTGCTCAGGAAGTTGTTGAGATATTATTTGAAGAGAACCAAGGGTTCAAATTTTAGCATGCAAATTTGCATAGGCATATTTAGACATGGCCTCATTCCTAAGTGACAGCCAGGAGAGCCAAATATGTATAAATGTAGTTGTCTTCTTGTCCTTTGGTGCCAGGAGAATTGGGTAAGATAAACACTGCATGCATAAAAAATGAGAGGATACGTTGCAAAACTTTTTTTTAAAAAAGCTAACAAATGACCTGTTCTTGAATGTATAATGAAAAGATATTTGAGGAGGCAAATATAAGGGATTTGAGAAACCGAGACTTGAAAACTTTAATATTGAAATTTCTGCATCAAAATGCACATCATTGTGAGAATGGTGTTTTATATTTCAATTATAGAATTTAAATATATCATAACCAAGGAGAGTGGGCTAGCCAGTGAGATTGTAGCTCTGCTTGCCAAAAAAACTCGATGCAATGTAGTAAAGGAGGAAAAGTCATATAAATTTTTCTTCCTACATTAATATAAAAAATTGACTTGTTTGAGTATTTTTCTCCATTGAGTTAATAAGGCAGTTAATCTACACTGGCCAGGCCAAGTTTTGTATTTTGCCTCGTCTGTCTTTCATTGGCTTCATTCAGCATACCTTATCCTAGAAAACCATTCGGCCTCCATGCTTCTGTAAAGCAGCCACAAATATTTCAGATACAAGAAATAAACACTTACCTTTCTTGCATGGGTGGAAGTTGTATCCAGCTATTAAATCGGGGATCATATCGGCTGACAAAATTTGTACTGTGTTTTCCTGTAAAAATACATTTGACACACTTAAAACTTAGATTCCTTTGTTTTTTTACACACTTAATAGTATTTTATAACATGCCTCTGTTCTCAGTTTTAATAGATGAATTAAGTAGAGGAACTATCTAACATGGTACGAGAAGTAGTAAGTCAGTAGAAAAATAAATGTGCCACCTCAAATGTTTTTCTTTTTTCCTCTCTTCTCCTCTGTCTTTTCCTTTGAATGAGTTAGAATAAAAATAAATCAACCATAATAATAAAAGCAAGTATGTTAATCAAACTAGTTAGGGTAAAAATTTCTGGATTTAAGTATTTTTATGTTTTAAAAACATGAAGTTATTGTCTATAAATAATCAGTTCCTAAGACTACCCTGTGTGATATCTCTGGTTAGAGCTTTTTTATTTTTTTTTAATGATCCAAGAATTCTAGCAGTGGTAGCATCCAGTCTCTCTCCATGGAAATAATAGCAATCACTATGATAAGAGTTTGAATTAAGAAATCGGTTTTAGTCTATGCATGTCATGTAAGTTGCGTGCATGTGTATGGGGGAAGCACAGTTGCTGTGATGTATTACAGGTGCATGTGCTGAATGGGAAACTTGAGTCCTCAGATCTGGTTAACCAGCTTATCCCCTCTGTTGAGTTTAAGAAGCAAAGTAATGCCTCTAAGGTATTGAAATGAATCTTATTTTACATACAGATTGACACCAAGGCAAGAAATGGAAGCAAACAATTGTATTCCATTTTCTGTGTAGCACCTAAGGTAACAATCATCTAAAGCACTTGAAGTCTTAATTCTAAAAGTCTGCTTTGTTTACATATGTGTAACTAAACATTAAAATACAGGTACCAAACTTCACTGCAGGAATAAACAAATGTGTATATGTGTGCATGTGTGTGTGCATGCACACGTGTGGGCACGCACACATATGTGTACTCACACAGGCATGTATACACAACACAATTATTAATTATACAAACATATTGAATGTTTACTATGTGTCTTATGTGTTCCAGGTTCTGGGGACATATTGGTAAACAAGAAAGGCAAAATCTATGTTCTTGTAAATGAACACAAAAAATATATTTTCAAGTACAGATGAATTTTCTTTAATTTTATAAAGATAATAAAGCAGGGATTGATAGAGGAGAGGCCACTTTAAGTAGAATGGCCACAGAAGTCTTTTGCAAACCTCTTCAGAATAAGCCTCT
>NW_011903108.1:0-1343 GCF_000151845.1 Pteropus vampyrus | reverse complement strand
TGCAGGGGACAGGACCCAGAGGACGGCAGCTGCCCTTCACAGAGCACCCCGATGCCCGACGTGCTTCTGGATGCACAAGCCCCACTTCCCTAACCGTGCAGGACCTCTAAGACGGCACGGTCCGTTCTCAGCCTCCCCCAGCGCTCTGCGTGGCGGCGCCGCACAGACTCGCTGCCGTGTTTCAAGTCTATCAACCTGAAACCGAGGGGAAGAAGGTCCCATCTTACTATCTTGTTAATTCTTCTTACCAAAAAGTCACGTCTTAAGCTATTTAGGGATGAAAAGGGTTAAGAGAGCAGTAAACAAATCAGTCTTTTCCCAGGGGCCATGTCAGGGGACACCCAGGTTTCCGAGGCCTCGGAGCCTCTTCCACGGGGAGCATCTAGAACATTCTAAGAAGCACTGGCCACATGGCCCCTTATGCAGCCGCGGCTGACGCAGCACAAGCCCACAGGCCCATGACCGGCCGTGGCCCCGTGAAGCTTCCTTGGTCTGGGACGCCTGGTCTTTCAGCAACTTTCGGGGGAAGACAGTGTCCGGCCCCTTCTCCACCGTGACAGGCAGTGCGTGCCGGTCGGCGGGTGGGGCGACTTGTCCCTGACAGGGCTCAAAGGAAGCACCTGCGCGGGGTCCCCCAGCAGGCCGCCGGCTCTCCGAGTACGTTCCAGCGACAGATGGGAGTCGGCGACCGGCTCCGGGACCGCTCGATTCTCGGGCGGTTTCCCTGTGCCCGGCGTTTGTGTTCGGTGTCCTCGGACCTCGCTCTGTCTCTCCGAGGGTTTCAATAGCTTAGGCCTGCGCGGTGACAGAGTTGGCACTTTAAGACAGGGCAGCAACACTTCGCGGAGCTGCCATGTCTAAAATGTCAAGCGTAATTGGAAGAATTTCACGGTTTATTTCAGCCACACAACGGACGGGAGGCCGGGCTCGGTCCCATCCTTCGTAGTGCTCTGTGCTGACTTCGCGGAAGGCACCGTGGAGGCTCCGGGCAGTGGAGGAAGGGGCGGGCCAGCCCGGGCCCCCCTCCACCCTCGGACGCCTAGGGCCAGGCCACTGGGTGTCAGCAGCTCAGAGACAGCTGCAGGGACCGGGTGTGGTGCTTGGGGGACTCACTCCAGACTGGCTGGAGGGATCTGCGCTTGGCTGGCTCGGATGTTCCACACCCGACTCGCTCCAGACCAGTGAAGAAGTTCAGGGCTAGGACCTGGCCGAGCGGGCCCTGTCCAGCAGCTCCAAGCAGAGGCTCGAATCCCGTCTGCCCAGCATGGGGGTGAGGGGGGCTCCAAAACCGAAGTGGAGCCGCCTGCGCCCCGGGCCGAGTCGGGAGGGGACCCACTCCCGCA
>NW_011903107.1:0-1466 GCF_000151845.1 Pteropus vampyrus | reverse complement strand
AATTTTACTTTTAAATACATAGTTGATTTAATGTATAGATAAGTATAATCAATGGAATAACATGTTATTATAAAATACAACTCAACTGGCTATTGGTAATTTGTTGACTTAAATTCAAATTCACTATTCAAGTAGTTGTAGCATTGTTAGATAATGATAGAATATCAGTATCATTTTAAACATTGATAATTTTGTACATATGACATTTATTCAGTAGTCAACAAATACTTGTTGAGCACCTACTATGTGTCAGGTATAGTGCTCTGGGGTTACAGACACAGTCCCTGCCCATATGGAATGAACATTCTAGAAAGACAAACAAAACAAAAGCACATAACCAAAATGCAAGTTGTAATAAGTGCTTAAAAAAATGGAGAGTGAGATAGAAAATCAGGTTGGGGAGGAGATGGGTGGTGGGGTAAAAATACTTTAGATAATGTGGTTAGTTTTGGCCTTTCTAAGAAAAAAAAAAATTAACCCGAAAACTGAAGAACAAGCAATAGGTGAAAAGTGTGTATGTGTACACACCCCACAAAAAGGAAGCTGCAGATAAAAAGATTTTGAGGCAGGAAAGAGTTTTGGGAGTTGGAGCACTGAGAGAAGCCCAGTGTTGTTGGAAAAAGTCGAATGAATGAGGAGCAGTGCTTGCAGGTGAGGTTGGTGAGGTGGGCAGAAGCTGAATTGTGTGGGACCTTATGAGCCATTGCAAAGGAGTTTGGATTTTTTTCTAAGTACACTGGAAAACCATTGAAGAGTGTTAAGCAGGACATGGCAAGAACTAATTTACTGGCTCAGAAGGACACTCTCATTGTGGTGAGAAAAACAGACCTATAGAGGAACAAGAAAAAAGCAGAGGGGTGTTGGGAAGCCACTGTGGTTTCTGAGGCGGGACATAGTGGTGGTTTGGACCAGTTTAGTGGTAGTGAAGGCAGACAAAAAATGGATGGACTGGTGGTGGGATGAATGTGGAGGCTGAGGAAGAATGAAAGTTGACTCAACTTTCTGACTTCAGACAAATGTAACTGAATGTGGGAGTAGGAAAGTGATTTTGTAAGAATTGATGCTGTTTTGAACATATTAAGTTTGAAATGTTTGTAAGTTACCTAAATAAAGATGTCAAGTTGGCAGGTGACAAGCTTATTAGTATCGAGCTCAGGGCAGGGTCCCAATTAGAAATATCATCTGGGGAGTAATCAGCTTATAAACAGTATTTAAAACTCTGGGAATGTATGAGATTGCCTAGGAAAAAGAATTCAAAGAAAAAGAGAAGACTATCTAGGATAAATTCCCGATTTAGAGATTGAATAGGAGTAGAGGAATTTGCAATAACACTGAGGAAAAAGTGGAGAGAGAGGTAGGAAAAAAAACCAGGAAGTCCCCAACAAAGAACGATGTTAAGTAATCAAGATTTGGACGAGCAACTTAAGTTTTCTGTGCCTATTTCCTCATCCTGAAAATAAAAATTT
>NW_011903106.1:0-1617 GCF_000151845.1 Pteropus vampyrus | reverse complement strand
GAAGAATCAACATAGTTAAAATGACCATATTACCTAAAGCATTATACAGATTTAATGCAATCCCCATCAAAATCCCATCAGCATTTTTTAAAGAAATAGAACAAAAAATCATCAGATTTGGATGGAAGCCCAAAAGACCCCGAATTATCAAAGCCATCCTGAGAAAAAAGAATGAGGCTGGAGGCACCTCTCTGCCTGACCTCAAATTATACTATAAAGCGACAGTAATCAAAATGGCACGGTATCGGCAGCAAAACAAACACATGGACCAGTGGAACGGAATTGAGAGTGCAGACCCATATAAACCCAAATTTATATGGGCAAATACTTTTTGACAAAAAAGCCAAAAACATACAGTGGAGAAAGGAAAGCCTCTTCAATAAATGGTGCTGGGAAGATTGGATGGCCACCTGCAAAAGAATGAAACTAGACTGTTGTCTATCACCACACACCAAAATTAACTCAAAATGGATTAAGGACCTGAATATAAGACCAGAATCAATAAAATGCATAGAAGAAAACATAGGAACTAAACTCAAGGACCTTGGACTTAAAGAGGATTTTATGAATTTGACCTCAAAGGCAAGGAAAGTAAAAGCAAAAATAAATGAATGGGACTACATCAAAGTAAAATCATCAACAAGGTAAAGAGACAACCATTTAAATGGGAAAATATGTTTGCAAGCAACGCCTCTGATAAGGGCCTAATATCCAAAATAAACAAAAAACTCACACTACTCAATAACAAGAAAACAAATGATCCAATCAAAACATGGGCAGAGGACCTGAACAGACACTTCCCCCTAGACGACACACTAATGGCCAACAAATATTTGAAAATATGCTCAACATCGCTAGCTATTAGGGAAATGCAAATCAAAACCACAATGAGACACCATCTCACACCTGTTAGAATAGCTGTTATTAACAGGACAAGTAATAACTAATGTTGGAGAGGATGCGGAGAAAAATGAGCCCTCATACACTGCTGGTGGGACTGCAAATTGGTACAGCCACTGTGAAAAACAGTATGGAGTTTCCTCAAAAAACTAAGAATTGATCTATCATATGATCCAGCAATCACTCTACTGGGTATTTACCCCAATGACTTGAAAACTCATATCCGAAAATATATTTGCACATCAATGTTCATAGCAGCACTATTCACAGTGTCCAGGACATGGAAGCAACTGAAGTGTCCTACGATAGATGATTGGCTGAAGAAGCTGTGGTACCTATATGCAATGGAATATTACTCAGCCATAAGAAGAGATGAAATACTGCCATTTGCGACAACATGGATGGACCTCGAGATAATCATGCTAAGTGAAATAAGCCAGACAGAAAAAGTTGAAAATCACATGATATCACTTACATGTGGGATATAAACCTAAAAGCAGCAAATGAACAAACAAAGAGAGACTCATGGACATGGAATATAGACTGTGGTTACCAGAGTGCTGGGAGTGGAGGAGGAGGGGGTAGTTAGACAGTTAAAGGCGGTCAAATATAGGAGGGTAGGGGGAGGGTGAAGTGAGTAAAGGGGATCATATATATGGTAGCTGAAGGAAACTGGACTTTGAGTAGTAAACACACAATAGAATATACAAATGTCAA
>NW_011903105.1:0-1980 GCF_000151845.1 Pteropus vampyrus | reverse complement strand
CTGGCACAAAGAATCAATCCCTCCCCTGCCCTTCCCCCACCCCTACCAGGTCTCAGTACAGAAACTAAGGCAATGATCTCTTGTAAACTTGGTTTCATGTATATTTTATGCTTTTTTTTCTACCCATGCCTAGTGAAACTAAAAACTTGCAAGGGCAAGGTAGCTTTTTGAAATTAAAGAAGGTTGTCACTGAATGATGGTAGCTTGATTTTGCGCAATTTTGAAATACCGCAAGAGAAAAAATTGAGCCAAGCATCCTACTTATGATGGAAAAAAAACCCAGAAGTCTGAGCATCAATTGAAAAGAGCAAAATCACAAAGAAAGGAAAAGTAACCAGGATAACAGCCTCTTCCTTGTCTAAGATGTCTGAGATGTTTGCTATAAAATAAAATAAACACTGAAACTAAAACTTATCCAGTGACAGACTAAATTCAGCCTTTCAGGTGATTTCAGAATCTTAAGTTCTTCAAATTGGAATGTCTGTTTATCCATATTATTTGGAACTTGGCTTTTCAGAGTAAAACACTGTTTTTCTTATACATAAAATTTAGAAGTTCATTTAGAAGATTTTTCTCTCTGTTCTTTCAATGCATATCCCTGTCCAGCCTCTGACCACTCATGCAATAGACATAGATTTTTCTTCCTCCTAAGTAACTCCACCTATGATCAAATAAAAATCAGAGCTATGGTTTGTCTCATCCCCTCATCAAAGGATAAGTAGATCAGATAACTTAACAAGACTCCATGAATTAGCCTTTGATGAATAACGTCAGTACAGCAGTGAAATATACAATTGTCACACACTAAATTAGCTAAGAAAGAGCCAGGTTGGGTGTGGAGCAGTGCTTCTCATTAATATATTATAAGCCTCTTTTACATGGACATAGAGTGACTGTTGTGTTATGATTCTAGCCAAATGGGCTAAAATACTTAGGGTTTGGGGAAAACATTGTTCTGAGCAAATGTACGTCTTCTTTTCCCCTCACAGTAGTCAACCTTCTACTCCTCCCTCTGCCTTGTCTCCTACAACACAAACATGGAAAACACACATGAGCATGAATGTGCACACGCATACACTTCTGATGTATAGATAAGGCAGAATGACATAGAGACATATTCTATGCTAAGCAAAAAAATGATATTTCTGCTTTGTAATCAATAAGGAGCTACATAGATTTTTAGTCATAAAACATTTGACTATCAAGAATAAAAGAGAATTGCCCCCCCGGCCCCCCCACCGCCCCCTTGAACTCAACAGTAATGAATTTTCTGAGGTGTGTATCTGAAAAGCACTAGCTCTCATTAGAAAGCATTTTCTCACGGTCTCCTTCTGTGGTAGAAGGCTAATATGGGTCACCTAAATTCCACCTTGATACAATTCTTGGCACTTTCACATCCCTGTCTTTTAAAATACCACACAGATTGCAAATGATAAGGTAATGTAAGAAAAACACCAAACCAATGAAACTTCTACACAGTCAATTCATATATGTATTTAAGTCACAATTTGAAAAGCTGAACTCATGACAATTGCTGATCTTGTCTTTGTTTTCAAAATGCCTTATCAGCTGTTGAAACTGATAGCATCTCAAGTACAGTGTCACTGCTAATATAGTCCCCCCTCCCCCCACTAATAAAGAGAAATGCACTAGCAGGTAGGACACCTCATCTGAACATAATAATCTTTGATAACTGGGTTCTAAATGATACCACTTTCATTTTATGCTTCTCTTTCTACTCCTCTTAATTGATCTCATGTGCAAATCCATGGTTTAAAAACATTAGATATGATTTTGTATGAAATGCCTACATTGAGACAGAATAATAAATCATTTTGAGAGAAATCCTACAGATCCCATTCAACTGATAAACAGAGTCAGATAGTTGGATTGATAAAATAAGAAGTGCTGTGGGTAAATCATAATTATTCATTCGTATACATATTCATTCAACAAATATTTTTTCATTGACTCTTCTGA
>NW_011903104.1:0-2287 GCF_000151845.1 Pteropus vampyrus | reverse complement strand
AACGGGGTAAAGAGAGTTAAATATAAGGTTTAGGAAGAGGGTGAAGTTGGTAAAGGGGATCAAATATATGGTAGCTGAAGGAAACTGGACTTTGGGTGGTAAACACACAATAGAATATACAGATGTCAAATGATAATGTACACCTGAAAATTACATAATTGTATTAACCAATGTTACCCCAATAAACTTAATTTAAAAAAAAAGAATTCAAAATTGCTACAATAATTTATCTAGCATGTCCAGTCTTCTCCTAAAATCATGAGACATACATACAGAGAAAAAAACTGGCCCATAGGGAGAAAAATAAAGCAATCAATAGAAACTATCTCTGACTTTAAGTCAACTATTATAAATATGTTTGTAAAACAAAAAGAATATGTTTGTGTAATTAAAGAAATTTATGACACTCCAAATTCACCAACTACAGAATATGAATAAATAAAATAATTAGAAAAAAATGGAAATTCTGAGGTTTAAAAGAAACAGTAACTGAAAAATTTACTAGAAGTGCTTGACTGCACATTTGAGTTGGCTGAATAAAGAATCAGTAAATATAAAGATAAGTCAATAGAGATTATCAGTCTGAAGAACAGAATGAATTATCAATGAAGAAAATGAATAGATCAAGAAAGACCTGTAGCATATCATTACTATGCCAATATGTACATGATAGGAATCCCAGAAGGAGAGGAGAGAAAAAAAAAAAGAGTAAGAAAAAATTAGAAAAGATAATGACTAAAACATTTCAAAGTTGATGAAAATCATTACTATACATATATAAGAAGCTCAACAAAATCCAAGTGCGATAAACTCAAAGAGCTCCATACCTAGACCTACCATAGTCAAACTGCAAAAGCCAAAGGTAAAGAGAAAGTCTTAAATGAAAAAAGAAAAAAAATGACCCATGACATACAAGGAACCTCAATAGGATTGACAGCTACTGACGCAATGGGTGCCAGAGACAGTGGGATGTTACATTTAAAGTGCTGGAAAAAAATGCTACCAACCAAAATAAAGATATTCTCAGGTAAATAAAGATTGAGAAAGTTCGTTGCTTGCAGACTTGCCTTATAAGATATACTAAATAAAGTTCTTCAGGCTGATAAGAAGTAGCTAAAATCAAAAAAAGAAAAAAGGTACCGATAAAGATAATTACACAGATAAACATATAAGATAGTATATAAATATATATTTTACTCTTAACTGATTCAAAAGGCAAGTACATAAGCAAAGTTTCTACATACTGTTTAAGTTGCTATTAGTCAGAAATAGATATTTTAAATTGATGCATTTTATAATTTTTGGAGTAACCTAAGCAATGCTGATAATAACAGAAAATAAGTCAAAATATATAGGAAAAAAAAAACAGTGTAAGTGACACACTAGAAAGTATCTATGTAACACAAAGAAAGGCAGTGGAGGAAAAACACAGAAACAAAAAAAGACAGGAGAAATAAAAATTCAATGGAAAAATAGAGATGTAAATTCTACCATCTCGCTAATCACATTAAATATAAAATAAACAATGTAATCAAAATGTAGAGGTTATCTGACTGAATAAAAAAAATGGAATCCAACTAAATGTTGTTTGTAAGAGATAGGCTTTATAGTTAAAAAAGCAAATAAATTAAAATTACAAAGATGAAAAAACATGACATGCAAACAGTAATCATAAGAAAGCTGAAGTGGCTACACTAATATCAGACAAAATTGATTTTATGACAAAAAGGTGTTACTAGCAACAGAGATACATATTATAATGAAAAGTGGATATTTTTATCATGAAGATATTCTAGTTAAAAACATATATGAACTAAGCAACAGAGGCCCCAAATACATGAAACAAAAATTAGCAGATTTGAAGGGAGAAATAAAAAATAATTTATTAACAGTAGCTGCAGACATCAATACCTTATTCTAAATGACTGATAGAACAAGACAGAAATTAAACTAGGATATGGAAGACCTGAACAATACTACTAAACAATTCGACCTAATTAAATCTATAGAACACTCTATTCGACAATAGCAGAATTTACTATTCTCAAGTATTTAAGGAACATTCTTCACTATAGATCATACGTTTGGCCATAAACAAGTTAAATAAATTTTGAAGGATTGAAATTATGCAAAGCATATTCTTTGGCCAAAATGGAATTAGTTAAATTAGAGTCCAATCACGTAATTAAATTAGAAATCAATACCAGAATGAAATTTGGGAAAACCACAGATACTTGAAAATTAAACAATGCTTGTGATGCAAGGTAATTTTGAAGATTAAATCAAT
>NW_011903103.1:0-1618 GCF_000151845.1 Pteropus vampyrus | reverse complement strand
CAGGTTTCTAAGGCCTCCAACAACTGTCTCCATCTTCTTTCCCCAAATTTTAACTGTCCTCTCCCCAATTAGGAGATAAGTAAACCGAGATGCAAAGAAAGTGAACGACCCGCTATCGCCTATCCCAGGTCACAGACGAACACAAGGTGGATTCGGATTCAGTTCCGGAGAGCTCTATCAGGCGCCAAAGCCAGAAAGTGTCCTCCAACCCAACTCAGATCTGCTTGAAAGCCGAAAGAAGGCCCCATGAAGTGGCGTGAGCTCAGGCACCGTGGGACAGGCTAGAGCAGACATACTCTGGGGCAGAGGGTCTTCCCAGGACCCCTCAGGTGTCACCGCATGTCTACTTCTAAATAAGGCTGGGCTTGAGTGATGCTGCTTTCTAAAAAACTTGAGAATCAGTGCCCTTGGAAAGGGTTGAGGCAGCCCACCTTATTCTAGTGCCACTCTCGAGAGAAGAGGTCCTGGCGGGGTTCCCAGCTCGCAATGTTTTAACCAAACAACTTTGAAACCTGAGTTTAAGACCTGCCACCCGAAGCCACAAACTTGAACAGAGTGCCACAGAGCCTAGCTCCCCCTGGCTAAGGCAGGGAGACACTTAGAACACCCCCAGCTTCTCAAAGACAGGGCTGTGTTTGAAATAGAAGAATCCCTATTCTATGCATCGAAGGCTTTGGGAATTTTAGAATGTTTTGAGGACCCTCATCAGGGAGACAGAAAGGATCTGCCAGTGACCTTGGCCAGAAGCTCCCCTTTGGGTATCTGCGTCCTCATCTATAACAGGGCAGAGTGATTCCTAGACAACAGGTGTGACATCTGGAGCATGGAAGGTGTTCACTCTGTACTGGCTGCTAACAGCATCTCCATTTCCATGACAGCTCCAAGCTTGAGGTGTCCTTGTCCTTCTCCAAGAGTGGAGGGTAGTCAGGACCACCAGCAAGTGCCCTTCCTGTCTTCTCTGGGTCCCCTGGAGAGGGAATATTTCACAGCCAACCTGTGGCTCAGACGCCCCTCAGTCAGAGGCTGCAGCTGCTGGGGGAAGCTGAGAAGAGGAAGCGCAGCAAGTGAGAAGAAACAGACAAACAAGGCAGTGTCACCAGCAGTGTGACTGAGAGCTCTGGCATCCCTGGAGCCCTCCCCACCATCCTGGGCTGCACACAGTTGTTGGAGGCCTCTGCTCAGCTCCCAGAGGGACATTTGACAGGAAGGTGCCTGCTCTTTGCTCCGACTCCCGCCTGCTGTCTCAAAGCTTGACAGGCAGTTGTGAGTTGCTACCAAGAGTCAAAGACAGTGGCAGATTGCAGACAATCAGGGACATGTTTGCCTGCAAGCTTAGTGGTGGGCCTCTGACGCTGCCAGGCAACCAAGGGACCGGGGCTGTGGGCCCGCCTCCCGCCGGCTGGGCAGGCAGCCCAAACCAGCACATGTCCCTTTGACCCCACAGCCTCTGGAGTCTACCCTTCCCCAAACCAGAACATGTGGTTGTGTTAAGATTCATGGGCAGTTGTCCAATATGAGATCTGATTTTGAAGGATAGGGTTGGAGAGATTTAAACCCCAGACGGGGGAGGGGGCTGCTTTGGGATTCTCGAGGCTCAGAGATGAGCCATTCTCTCCTG
>NW_011903102.1:0-2233 GCF_000151845.1 Pteropus vampyrus | reverse complement strand
GAAATATAACTATGGGTGGTGAATACACAATGCTATATATATATATGATAGAGTTGAGAGCCTAGAAGCTGAGTCACGCATATAAGAGAAATGGACTTCCATGATGCAGGAGGCATCAGAAAGCATCAGGGGGCAAGAACAGAACTAAACTAAATAGTACTAAATTTACTATCCATATAAGAATATGTTAGAAATAGTGAAGAATGCCCACTTTAAAAATAAAACAATAAAAGCAATCACACTTAGTTTTTAATTAATGTGACGTTTGCAAAGTATATTCATGTCACTTTAGTGCCTCTTTAGTTCACTTTATACAATTCAGACTGCTCTATTTTTGTTCATATGTTGTCACACTTATGTAAACAAATATGTTGAATTATGGGGAAAAAAAAGAATGTGTTAGATACCTACCTCATAACACAAGTATAAATAGAATTCTGATGATTAAAGACCTAAGCATGAAAATCAAAATTTTAAATCATTAAATGAAAGGTTAAGAAAATATATTTAATATTTGGGAGTCAAGAATAACTTTTTAATAGAACATCAAAAGCAGAAATAATAAAAAGCATATTTAAAAATATGCTTTAAGGTTGAAAACTTCTGTATAAAAATAGAGACACCAATAATAGAGTAAAAGAAGTCATAGATTGGGAACATGAAACTGATGACACATAACTTACAAGATGAATGCCTAGAATTATATAAGAAATGCCTACAAATCAATATGAAAAGGTAACCCATAAGAAAAGAAATAAAGCACATGAGGAGAATTTATAGATGAAGTTACCTGAATAGTCAATAAACTTATGAAAACATGTTCTATCTGAGTAGTAATCAGGAAAATTAAAACAATAATGAAGTAGAGTTTTATGTATAAGAAAAATTTAAGATTCTATCAATAAATCTGACAATACCAAGTTTTAGGATGATGTAGAGAAATGGCAACTCACACGAGGCTGGTGGGAGATGAATTATTACAATGAATTCAAAGAACGTTCGCTAACATTCAGTAGACTCGAGGGTGCCTGTACTCTCTTTATAAAAAAATATTCATTCTCATACTGTTTAAAATTGAGAATAATGATAACAAATTAAATGTCCAAGAACAGAGGAATACATTTCAATATATTATGTAGAAATTCAATAAATTGAACTCAAGTTGCATGTGTCCAAATGGATATATCATAAAAACATATCAATGTGAGTGAAAAAAAAAAAAGGCAAATGCAGCAATTATAAAAAATAAAACTGGGCAAAACAATACCACATGTTATTTTATGGATATAGGACGATGAAATAAAAATATAAAAATGTGGCTGAGGAGGCAAGATGCCACTTTCAGAGCGGGTGGTCTTCTGCTGTTGGAAGGAGGGGCATGGAACAAGAAAGAACAAAGAGAGAGTTTCAACGCTGTCTTTTTTTTTTTTTTCCCGGAGAGATGGCAAATGGCAATATTATGGCAAAATGGTGATATGGGTGAAATCTGGGTGATGAGTGCGTGAGCATGTGTCGTTATTTGTTTTATAACATAACATGATATTTTAAAAAGAGAAGGACATGAATAGAACAAAAAGGCAGCTAGAATGCTCCTCCAAGAACTGGGGAAGTGGTACTGATATTACCCAATCCAGAGCTGGAGCCCCACACCCATTTACTTCAAGAACGAGGATGCCACACACAGTGTGCGCTAAAATGTTCTCTAAGAAGTGGCTCTCATTTCCTCCTATGTGCACTGACGTGTAGGCGAAAGAGATTTAAAATTTGAACCTCTCATCCTTGGCTTAAAACTTGCTTGTCATAGCACCAGAATTATTATTATTATTATTTTTAACACATTGGGCTAGATCTTGCTGCAAAAGGTAGGCGGCCTCTTTCGCAGAATGGGAGGATAAAAATAGGTCAGAGAGTGGAGGTAGGGTGGGGGGAACATATGGAGATGACTGGATTTCTATATGGGAATATTAACATACCATTCTGGGCTGTGATCCACCCCTTCCAGCTTATATGATAAGGATAAGAATCACAACTCTACTTGAAAGAAGTGGATTGGAATTCCAGCTCTCAGAGGAATTCTTCTAGATCAGATTTCAAACTCTCTGATTTCCCTGGGACACCAGCTCTCAACTGGGTTTCCATTGCAGCCCCTCAAGTTATTTGGGGAATACCTAGGCCAACTCTGTATTTTCACTGATCAGCTTAAGAGAGAGCTGGAAAGACTGGGTCAGGGTTG
>NW_011903101.1:0-2718 GCF_000151845.1 Pteropus vampyrus | reverse complement strand
GAGAGGAGAGGTAGTAACTTCCTTCTTTTTGTGTTGATGTTTTTTTATAATTTCCAAGAAAGCCAATGAGAAAACCCTTTAAACCTTTTCTGCTCTTTCTACCCTTTCTTTATGGATGGGAGAGGCAAGTGATTGGTTCTCTGTCACCAAATCTCAGCCTCTTCAATAGAGAATAAAGTGCTCCACTTTAGAGCAAAACCTGGGTCAATTAGCATCAGAGAATTTTTCTCTGTTTTCAAAGGTAAAGGGTTTTTTTGTCCCCTTTCCTCCCACTTTAATCAAACTACCAATTGCCATTCTATCAATTTAATCACAAGCTTCCTTTTGAAAGGTTTGTTGCTGAGGAATTAGTTTTCAGGGTCACTGAACCCCTGTGAGCAGCCCCATCTCAGAGAGTATTCATTCTGAATTCAAAGTCTTGCCTGTTTAGATCTCTGCTATAAACCTGAAGATGTAGTCAACCTATGAAAACATTGCTAAGAAATAAAGTTATGAGGGCTCAGGCACCTCTGTGAAGGCATTGAGTTCAGCTCTTTTTAATTTTGTTTAAAGATGGGATCCTTTTTTCATTCCTTGTAATAAAACCTGTCTTTCATTCTGAAAGGCAAACCAAGCTAAGAATAAAATAGTGTCATCAGTTCTTTTGGTAGTTTATTTAAATATAGACATATTTCAAAATTATGAATATAAAAATAAACTTTTTTTATTAGTGTAAATTAATTCCAAGGAAAATTTCCCCCTTCCATTGTCAAGGAGAAGAAATTTAGTCAAAATGATTCCAACTCACTCAGAGATAACTTCTCTCTGTATATCATATGTATTTTTTTTTTACTGGCATGAACAGATTTTAATATGTTTGTTATAGCTTCTGAATATCCAGGTAGCTGGGCATAGCTGATCTAGATTCCATTCTGTTTTAAAAATCAATTAACAAAGTGGTCCTCCTAAAAAATTACTGCAAACTCTTCATTACAACCGACAATGAAGGATATAGAAGAACACAGATGGAGTCTGGAATCGCGAAGGTTTTCAGCATGTGAACAGGCAGGGGGAACAAAGAGTCAACTATGTTTGACTTGCATATTTGTTATCTAATTAAGCTGGAGAGTGCTTCGGTGCCAGTTTTACCCATTCTTCCTCTCCAAAATAATATTGCAAATTTATTTATCTTCTTTCTTCCTGAAAAATTTTCAAACATTCTGTAAGTTATGCATAGAGATGTTCCCCAGAGAAACAAGGAGAAAAACATGGCAGAAGGGGACAGTGAACAGAATCTGTTCTTTGGTGATGATGGAAACTATTTGAATTCAGGATAGTAACAACATATATTTCTTCACAATACCTATTAGTCAGTTTCTCAAGTTTTAAGTTGAATATTTGGCATTGGAGTACTGAACTACCATGTAATAAAGTCTATCATAAAAATTCCTTATAAAAATGGAGAGAAAGAGAACTTTATTTATATTATTTCATTTTATTTTATTTTTTATGCCTACTGCACCTAGTCTTTCTAGGTGGTCTCCCATTCAAGTACTATCCGAGCCTGACCCTGCTTAGCTTCCGAGATCAGAGGAGATTGCACGTGTTCAGAGTGGCATGGCTGTAGACGAGAAAGAGAACTTTAAAAAACATTTATTTATATTATAACAGAAAAGAAAACTATTTAAAAGTGACTACTAACAAAAATGTTCTAATGTTAAAAAGTGTTTTGAAACATTTTGGTACATTTTAATATTTCAGTAGATTTAGGGGAGACATCTTTCAAGGAATAAGCACATTCATTTCAGATTTTCCTTCAACAGACAGAGTTGCTGCTTTGCTCTCTTGTTCTTTAAAAATCGAAGAGAACAACACATGTTTGTTTCTTATAATCTCAGTTGATCCAAATCCATAAACATTCGGTCTACGGAATTCAGAACTGTGCTGTGTGCTTTGCTCGAGTTGGACTGCAGTGAGCTTTTCCAGAACAAATAAGATCTTTTATCTCCTCTCTTTCCTGGATCTGAAGGTATTGTTATGATTTCTTGGGTCATTCTTGTCTCTTGTTGGCCTGGGACACTCTACATATAATTTTAGCAATTCTGTTAACTACAGTGCTTTACGACAGCATGGACTTAATTTAGATTTGGCATTCTTTCATTCAATAATTTGTCAACTTTTACAATTTGAAGACACAATAATGAGAAAGACACTCTCTGACCTCTGTATGTTTGCACACTACCAGGCAAAAATTTAGTGAATGATTTTAATTAAATAATTTTCAGGAAAATCCATAAGATGGTCATAAACAAAGAAGTACAGGGAATCATAGGGAAACCATTCTGCTCAAGGGAATTAAGAGTTAACGTTTCGCTAGATATTATGTTGAATTGGATTGTCTATTTGAAATTTTAAATTTAGATATGATAGGCAAGGTATTTCCGGAAATACATAGCTGTGAAGAGTTTATTTATTGATTGAGATTAGATAGTTCCCATATCTAAATGTCCTTCCATGAATTCATATGAGAGTACCACAAAGAGATTGCTACATAGAGCATCCTATTTCTTTATTTTTAGCTTTAATAATCACAAGTCAGCCAATAATCAAGTACAAAGATATAAGCAACTGAAAAACCCTGTAAGATAGAACCAGGCTACGATAAAGCATAACTCTGAATGAGCAAGATGACTTTGGATATGCCTTTATTCTATTCACCCCAAGCTCAATTCTGAGAAG
>NW_011903100.1:0-2334 GCF_000151845.1 Pteropus vampyrus | reverse complement strand
TTGAGAAACAGTAAATTTCATTTGAAGCTTTCTCTGCTTCTGGTTCCTGCGGCTTATTTTATACTTCAAAATTTATGAAGTATAAAATAAATTTTGTAGTGCGTAGGAGGTGTAGAGAGTGATTAGAGGATGGCCAGAGAAACACTTGTTTGAAGTTCTAGTTTGCTTGTTCTTGCAGTTAAAAAAAAATATATACTTCTTGGGGACTATAATTTAATTATTCTCCTTTGATTCCTCAGAGCCTGGAATGATGTCTGACAAACAGATTTCAATGTTATTTGATTTTAGAATAAATACAAGCATAAAAAAGTAAGGAGGTCTTCTCATGAGTGCATATTAAAGAAATAGTAGGTCTCTTCCCTTTCTTTGAATTAAATTCCATTTCCAGATCCTCGAAGCATCTTTCTTGCATCCTCGCATGAGTCCTCTAGGATGGTCGGTCTGGGTCTTACCTCTACATTTTGTCACCCATACTCTGACCATCTATTTGTTCACACCATATCAAGGGGTGCTGGCATGTGAGGAGGAAGATGAGTAAAAGTCTGTAAGATAGGAGGGCTGATTGCCCCTTTGAGGTTTGCCAAACACTTTTGGGATGTGCAGTTAAATTTGAATTTCAGATAAATGACTTATTTTATTATTATTGTTATTATTATTTATTTTTTAGTAGAAGAATATCTTAAATATTACAGAGGTCGTGTTTATTCTAAAACATATTTGTTATTTATCCAAAATTAAATTTTAACTTGCCTTTTTTATTTTTGAAATCTGGCAACCTTGTGCTTGACTCATGTTTTCTCTCTTCTCCCCAGGATGTGATTAACGTTATAAGAAGGTATGTATGCGAGACCAGGTTTGGTCTTTTTTATCTGAAAACAGAATTATAGCCTTAAGAGTAATCTTAGAATCAATCAGAAGTTTTAAAAAAATCACAGACCTGGGAAATTTGCTTATTACGTTGTTTCCAATGGCTAATCACAGATGAAATTTTTTAATGATAGGGAATTTGGGTGGTGGGAGGTCACAGAGTTAGAGTCAATAGAAGCATTACTAATAAGGGGTTGCTGTATCAGAACCCCATAACGTTGTTCATTGTAGTCGAACCTTAGTCTCTGTCTGAGCTCTTATTTCTGTACTTCATAAGTGCTTGTCTTGTCACAGGGAGGATCTCGTCTTCTTTATCTGCCAGGCCCCCAAATTTTCCACAAGGGCAGACCTTTACTTTTTTTTTTTTTGCTTGAGGATAGAAGAAATCAGGTCTTTCTAAGTGGTGTTCTTTGGATTTCAAAAAAAAAAAAATAGACTCAAGTCTCAGGGAATAGTGGTTTTGGTCCCGGTGCTAAAAATTAATCTCTGCTCACACGCTTTAGCATCTTGTAGGAAAAAAGGCTTCCTTTGTCTAAAGTTGCCTACCCACTTGGGAGCATCAAGGTCTTCATAAGTACATGAAATTCAGACCACTATTAATTTGGACGTCATAACTTCTCCTTTCCCAAATGTTTGTCATGTTTCTTCCAGAGAACGTGACCTCATATGTTATTCTAGGCATCTGTACTGGGATAACTGTCTTTGGACACCCTTCAGACTTCCAATACTCCCACATTTGATAACCTAAAGGTCTCGGTAGCCAGGTTCTAGAGTCTCGCTACTGATCATCTGCCTGGGAACCACATCTCTGGCCTCTCCCTGGAGGAGCCACTGAGATGACTTTAACTTTGTATATCAAATATTTTTTTTTAGACATATCAAACGGCTTTTAAGAGTACTATTATTTCATCTAATATTGTATTATTTTTAAGCAGTTGAGAGCACGGGTTAATTTTTCTGTTTTAGAAGGAAGAACACGAGCTTCTTTGAGTAGGCTTTCCCAAGGTCACACAGAGGGTAAATAGAAAGGTAGATGTGAGGACATTTTTTCAGGCTACAGTGTCGGGGCTCTCACTTCTCTCTTCCTCAGGCTCTTCAGTGAAGAGGATTTGAGTACATCAATGATGTGAAAGGTGAGGGAGACAGTGGTTTTGGAGAGACACAAGGTCCGAAGTGTGGATGATCAATTTTTGTCTTCTCTAGGAGTGAGAGCTGGACCTTGAAGAAGCCAAAAATTGTTTCCAAGAAACTGAAGAGTACATTCCGAGTTCCAGACCTGAGTGGGATGCTGCAAGGGTTTAAAGGTGAGGAGAACGAGGGGAGGGGTGTGGGTGTGCGGTTCTTATAGTATCAGAGAAAAGCAGGGGAGTGGATGTTCTTTCTAGATGAGGACAAAAGAGAGGCTGTAGGCTTGATGGGGAGAGGTAGATACCCTGTGCTGAAGATGTGATCATCTCTAAGTGGGAA
>NW_011903099.1:0-2937 GCF_000151845.1 Pteropus vampyrus | reverse complement strand
AACTTATCACATAGCAGTTAGTTCTGTTATATGGCCTTATATCTGCCTTCTCCAACTGCCTGAGTTCCTGAAGAAATAGAACCATGTGTTTTTCCTCTTTAATGTCCTGATACCCAGCTGATAAGAAACACTAAGTAATTGTTCATAAGGTAAATAAATAAAACAATGAATGAATGATAGACATATAACTGACCTAAGTAGTAAACTGTTTAAACTCTGGTCAACATTATGCAATTTTCACTTTCTGAAGTTAAATGGAATTGAACAATTGGACCACACAATAAAATAGTCCCACTGAATTTTTAATTGGCATAGACTTTTTTTCCTTAGAACTGGGTCTGCTTTGCACTGTTTCTTTAGATTTTTGAGTAATGCCTTTACTTCTATTTTTAATTTGTTTAACTTTGTTTTCTCTGTTGGCTTTAAAATTCAGAGTTGGATGAAACTGTAAATATATTTTATTTTCTTTATATAATCTGATGGAATTACATGCCATGAAGCACTTAATAATTATCTTTCTCTGCTAATTTGAGAGTGCATATTTGGAAATAGAACCAAGGGAAAAGAAACATGAATATTCTCTATTTTTATTTTGACTCACTTAATTTCAGAACATCTCATTACCCTTTCTCTTCTCCCATCAATCTTTTTGCTGCGCTTTCCCTTTTCTTCTATGCAATAATAATTATATTTTCCTTTACAGAGGGACAAATGGCATAAAAATATATAAAATATTTGGAGAAAAAAAGAATTCATGAATATAATTTTTTTTTAATTAATGTAATCTGAAGTGCTCATTAGGAGGAAAGCTATTTGGAAAAAAGGTACTTTTTTTCTAACCTCATATATATTTTTTAAATGTCTGACTGAGGCCTTATTCAGGCACATATCTCATTAACTTGAATAAGGGTGGTTAGCCCTCAGGGGAACTCTGTTACCTTCTTCAATTTCTTTTGCCATATAGAGGTCTCCTATAAAAACCACTCACTGATGTGGGCTATTTCAACTCATAGAAATTAAAATAGAAATTTAATCTCAGAATTAAATCTTATAAGAATGGAGGCAGTTCTTTATCCTAATTTACATGTTGTTTATTCTTTTCTACTAGCACATTGGTTTGAAGCCATACTGACATCACTATATACAGATATATATCTCCTTTGCCTTGGTTTTAACTTTTACTATTATGTTTACTTCTTTGACTCAACATTTACTTATTCATTAAAATTATTAAGTTATTTTATCAAGTTCTTGAAAATGAGAAACAGATTTCAAAAGTTTTTTACTCTATTTACGTTTATTTTTTCATTTTTGTTAGTTTTTCTGCTATAGAATGAACAATTACTCCAAAAATTCTCTTCAGAACTAGTTGCACTGTTTCTAATCTGAATTCACATTATACCTCCAAGTCCATTCTAAAAATAAAATCTACTCTTACTGGTGGCAAGATTGATTTTTTTTACTCTCTCACCTCACATATGAAGGTTATTACAAATTTGATGAGGATAATCAAGTCATACTGGAAAGAATGTTTTGGACCGTGAATATGCAGCTGCAATGAGGAGATATTTTGGCACTTCCAGCATTATAACAGAATGATTAATAAGAAGTATGGAGTTGATCTATTGAGAATACTATAATTCATGGTTATTAAGAGATGTGTGAAACATATTAAAATAATTGTAGATTATTTGTTACCAAAAGGGATTCATGATTTAATTTTATCATTTTTAGATTTTTTTTGTTTTTTTTTTTTTTGCATTTTACAAAACATTGGAATTTGTGACTTCCACACTCAGATCATTGATTTTAAATAATGTTATATCTTAAGAAGTCAAGTCAAAAAATTATATATTCCAAGTTTTCTAAATTATACAGCAAAAACAACACATTTACCTGTTTCCTTATGCCACCCTATTAAAATAAGTAAGTGGATTTAGTTGTCAACTGGTGGAGGCACACCAGTTGACAAGCCCATAAGTTTCTAATCAGATGTTTAGTGACTCATATTTATGGGCAGCCAAGGATCCCTAGATATTTGAAAAAGGCCTCTTACATGAAATGCAGAGGCAAACAGAACTAATAAATTTGAAGAAAACAGAGTAATGGAAGCAAAAGAAAACTGTGTGTCTGCTTAACATTGCCTCCCAGAGATAGAAAATTTTGCTTTCATTAAAAAAAACACCATAACACTAAAAAAGATCAAATATGAAAAAAATTTTAAATAACTTTTTTTAAAAACTAGAAATAATTAAACTCAATGAGGAAGGCATGTCAAAAGCTGAGGTAAGCCAAAAGCTAGGTCCCTGTGCCAAACAGCCAAGTTGTAAATGTAAAGGAAAAGTAAAAATACATAAACAAATATCCAGACAAGTAAAGGCAAACTTTTGGAAATCAGAAATATGATAGCAGAGCTTTTCCACCGGTCCCCCATCTCCACCAACTCCTACCCACCAGCACTCCTCTTCTTGCATGGTGGGGGCTGGGAACAACTGGCCCCTGCTAAGCCAGCGCTGCCTTAGTTTCTTTCCAGCCGTCATCATGATCATCTACTGGGACTTCATCAGCCATGATGAGATGTTCTCCAACATCTACAGGATCGGAGAGATCGTAGATGGTTAATGCCTAGAAGTGGAGGGGAAGTCAGTTGGTAGGACAGGGTAACATCGATGACTTACTCATTGGTGAAAATGCCTCTGCTGAAGGCCCCGAGGGCGAAGGTACTCATAGAACAGTAATTGCTGGCGTTGATATTGTCATGAACCATCATTTGCAGGAAACTAGTTTCACAAGAGAAGCCTACCAGAAGTACATCAAAGATTATATGGAATCAGTCAAAGGGAAACTTGAAGAACAGACCAAAAGGAGAAAAGCCCTTTTTGACAGGGCTATAGAACACATCATGTACATCCTTGCTAATTTCAAAAAACTACCAGT
>NW_011903098.1:0-1927 GCF_000151845.1 Pteropus vampyrus | reverse complement strand
TCATTACCAAAAATCATGCCAAAGAGCTTTACCTATGTTTTCTTCTTTGAGTTTTATGATTTCAGGTTTAACATTAAGATTTTAATCCATTTTGAGTTAATATTTGTGACTGGTGTAAGATAAGGGTCTAGTTTCATTCTTTTATATCTAAATATCCAATTATTCCAGCATTTATTGAATAGACTCTCCATTGAGTATTTTTGCCTCCCTTGTCAGACCTTAGTTAACTACGTATGTATAAGTTTATTTCTGGATTCTCAGTTATGTTCCATTGGTCTGTTTGTCTTTTTTGTTTTGTTTTGTTTTAATGCCAGTAGCATACTGTTTTGATTACTATAGCTTTAAATTATAGATTGAAATCAGGAAGTATGATGCCTTCTGCTTTGTTCGTCTCAGGATTTCTCTTGCTATTTGGGGTCTTGTGTGGTTCCATATACATTTTAAGAGTTTTTTCCTACTTGCATAAAAAATGCCATTGAGATTTTCTATTTCCTTCTGATTCAGTTAAGTTGTATGTTTCTAATAATTTTTTTTTCTTTCTCAGTTGTCCAATTTCTTAATATATAATCATTAGTTGTTTTGTGAAGGAAAGAAAAGTCAGGAATGAGCTATGTTGCCATCTTGGTAACATTACTTTCATACTTTCTTTGAAATAGTTCTTACTGACAATGACGCTTAGTTTTCCCATTGCATGTTTAAGGAAGTAGAGGGACTTGGAACTAACAGGTTTGTTATACTTAAAAATTTAAGCCTTTGCCCAAGAAACTATTTACAATTATGCTCCTTGTAGCATTTCTTGTAATAGATAAAAGTAGGAAATAACTGAAATTGCCAAAAATAAAGGAATAGCTAAATAAGTGATGGTATATCAACATTACAGAATCGTACATAGCTTTTAAAAAGCATGAGGTAGAACTATATAAGGACATGAACAGATTTATAAGACTTAATATTAAGTAAATGGAAAGATTATAAAATAATATGAACAATCTGAAATCATTTAATAAACCTCTAAATAATAATACACACACACACACACACGCCTTTGTATGTATAGAAATGTACCTAAAAGGATGAACATCAAAATGTTAATAAGAGCCTTTGAAAAGGTTCTAGAATTGTGAGTGGATAAAGGTGCAGTTGAAGGAGAATTGGCTCATGTGTGATATGTAAAAATAACAATAGAAAATAATAATGCATATGTCAACTCTGAGAATTAACCAATGAAACATCTTGTCTACTTATTTCTGCTTTTATTTTTGATTAAAAGTTACATGCTCATTATAAAGATTTCAAACTGATAAAATTGTTAAAATAAAATAGAAAAGGAAAACTAATTTTAACATCAGATGAGCATGATTTCAGACAACTGTATAAATGTGTAGTTAGGTACACATTTAAAAAAAATCTAATGAAATTATATTTTATACAAAATGCATTAAAATATATTAAATACAAGTTCACTTAAATTATAAGGAGAACAAACTGGAGTAATTGCTAAATTTCAAATAAATGTTGTCTCGTCACAAGATGTATCATTTTCTATATTTCTTTAACATATTTCTTTAAGATTAATAAAAAGTTATTAAACAAATAAGAGGATGGAGTCTTCATGTTTTAATTTTAGTTAATTTTCCTGATTTCCTGCTATGAAAGATGAAAATAACAAGTTTTCACATTAGTTCCTCTAATCTCCTCTCTACCTCCTGATTTTTGCTCTTTGTTATTTTTACAGTAAGGTTTGTAACATCTTGTTCTATAACCATCAATTCGGTTTAATACTGAATTTAATAGGTTCACTTATCAGCTCCCTTTTTAAAAAATTTTTAAAATCAGTTTCTTCATTTCTGAGTTTTTTGAGTTGCCAAACTTCAGATGACAAATTTTGTAGTTTTTTCCTTCAAAATGGGTTTGTGGGAATTTTATT
>NW_011903097.1:0-2138 GCF_000151845.1 Pteropus vampyrus | reverse complement strand
TGCTTATCATTCATGATTTTTAAAATATTGTACAGTATTTTAAAACATTGATTTCATTTAAAAATATTAGACTATAAAGTATATAAGAATTTATATTAATACTATTGTAAATTTATATCAACTTTAGCAGGAGAACCTGCTATAAACAAGATTATAGAGTTATTTAAAGGTTTAAACTTTTTTTCGGTTTTTCAAATAAAATAAAAACAAAAAGTTCAGTGACGGTAAGATAAATCTGAAAATTGGGTTTTTCAGAGAGTAGAATGATGCTTACCAGGGTCTGGGGAGAGACGGAAATGGGGAGACCAGAGGTTACAGAATTCAGGTTGTGAGATGAATAAGTTCTGGGGTCTAATGCACAGTGTAACAATTATAGTTAGTGATATTGTGTGGTATACTTCCTAGCTGCTGAAAGGGTAGATCCTAAATGTTCTCATCACAAAAGAGAAATGATAATTATGTAACATGATGGAGATGTTAGCTAAAGCTGTGGTGGTAATTTTGCAGTCTATAAACTTACACAATGTTGTATGTCAATTATATCTCAATAAAGCTGGAAAAAAATTAAAAAATAAAATTGGGTTTTTAAAAGTATGGATTCCTAAACAGGAAGAAATAGTAGAAAATGGATGGAGAAGCAACTCTGATCAGAGGCGATAAGGCTGAAAGGAGAAGCACAAGGTGTGGATATAAAAGGAAACAAAAATGGTGGGAGGCGAATGATAGATAAAAGTGAAGAAACCTACTCTTTGAAAAAAGGAAACCAGCTTTAAAAAACAATGATTTTAAAGATAAGCGTAAAGTTACTTCTTAGAGGTTAGTGTTTTTTCTTCATGATGAGTAACAGTACACATTTGCAGAGACTTTGGTTTAAAATTAGTGGGCTGTTCCCTCTCTCACTCACTGTACCTTCTCTGTGCTGTATGTGGTGCTTGCTCCTCAGCTTACAGAGAGCTTCCTCTGAACTTGACTGGAATGGTAAGCTAGTATCATTTCCCCAGGGATGAGAACTGAGAGAAAAATTGTGTTCCTAATCATTAGGATATGAAATTTAGTTTGAGGTACGCACAGCTATAACTCTTTATCACTTGGGGAAAGAGTGTCCAATTAATGGAACAGTCTGTACATGTGTATATGCTAATAGCTTGGGTAGGGGTTGGCAGGTTTTTGCAGAATGTAAATACCTTAAATATCTGTGCTTTTGGAGAGTTTTTAATGGCAGGCATCTTCAACTACATACTGCAGCTTTTTAGAGTAAAGAGCATGTACCAAAATATAATGTGCTTAGATTACTCATTTAGTAAAGTCTCATTACTCATACTCATTTTCTGTTGTTTTTATCATACTAAATACATTTTCTATTGCTTAGAAAAAATGAATTTGATTATTCTCATGTGTGTGTGTGTATGTTTTTTAATACAACTTTTTCTGTTGCATTGCAAATCCAAACCATGTATGCATCACTGTGTTACTGGAAGGGTTTCTTGCTTATTGGGCATAAAAACATTCATTATTATTATTCACAGTTAAGGATTATAGATACTTATAGGTAATATGCATTTGAGGTTTTTTTTTTAGCTGTGCAAGGCTTGCTTATTTTCTATATTTGCTTTGTAAATTGGACCTTTGTCTTCCAATTTTTAAATTGATTTTATGAAATTTCAGACTAAAAGGGATCAAATGGTTACCCTTCTGTCTATGGGACCGAATTCCTTCCTGACAAGTCAAGGAATATGCCTTTAAGCTTGTTTCTGTAAATTTTCCAGTTTTAGAATAGCTTAAGAATTTATAGTTCTTTTATCATACTGATTATGTAAGTTTTAATGTGTTGCTGACTGATAATCGTCATAGAACAGAGAGACCAAGGACATTATTGCATTTTTGAACAACTTACATGGAAAGGAGAGAAAACAGATTTTTAGTGGTTAATGTTAACCATGACATAAAGGACTGAGAATCTGTTGAATCATACTCATAGAAAATAGATTATAGACCCTTAGTATAGTCTCAGAAGTGCCTCATCAGAGTGAATTTGCCTATGCATTTTTATTTTACATGTAATATATCCAATGATACGAACACTAAAAGTCTGGGAAAATATCCTGGTTTTTAAAAATTGAAAAACCTTTCCCTCATCC
>NW_011903096.1:0-1348 GCF_000151845.1 Pteropus vampyrus | reverse complement strand
TATAATATATCTTTATATATGCTGTGTATATATGTTTTTATGAATGTGAAACACTTAACAATATAGAGAGCATTTCACATGTATCATTTTGTGTAATGCTGACAAAAATCTGAGTAATTTCCTCATTTTACAGAAGGAATTCTAAAGATATTCAGATAACAGTAAATAAGACCAAAATAAAAATATAGATTTTAAAACATATTCTTTTTTAAGATACTTTATTGTTTTTATAAAAAATTATATACATTTATATGAAAAATTTAAATAAGACTCAAAATCTGACTTTTCAAAAATAATCAATACCCACCTTCTTTGAATATATTCCACATCTACATTTCTCAATATATGTGCAGAAAAGAAGCAGCAAAGTTAGATAATTAGTCAGAGAGAAATGATTTTTGAAAATAAGACAATGCAATACATTTTCATATAAAGATAGAAATATTGACTTAATTTTTACTTCAACATAACTAAAATAAAGAGAACAGAAGCAAAACTCAAGGAATTATTGAAATTGAATGTTTCTTCATTAAAAAAATGTTACCTCTAAATTTATGAAAAATGGCCATGACTATAGGTGCTTGGCAGCAATGTTTTTGACTGTTTTGACTATGCAAGTATCCTCTGACTCCCTGCTAGGAAAGAAGACAAAATTATTACTTTACAAAACTCACAATTGCTTAATTTTCATATTGAAATAGATTCAGCACTCACCATTAGATATGTTTGATTTATCACTACTTTCCAATATTGAGCTATTCTGATTAATTTCTTGGTTCGCTAAATTTCATTGTCAGTTTGTGTATCTATGTTTATATCTGTGGGCTAAATTATCTAATCTCTTGCATAGCTGCCAGTCTCTCTTTCTCTATTATAGATGAAGGAACATTTAGCTGAGCATATGATCCTTGATTTATCCATTCACTTTAGAACTGTGTAGTCCTTTCTCAACTGTCTTCTAATGTTAATTATGTGCAAATCGTAAGTGCCTTTTACATAGAAAGGGATTAGAAATCTTTACCTAACATGCATTAGTAGTTTCTTTTAACACGAGAATTTGAAAATACTAAAGATATTAGCCAGGAGAAAGAGAATGAACGATAGATTATCTAACTAAAGGGCTGTTAGCAAGAAGGCATCTCTTCCTTACCCTATTTATCCTGGCCAGGTGCCCTTTTCTGTGCTCTCATGGTATGCTGTGCTTCCTCCTATATAGTATTTATGAGGTTATTTTATAATCATCTACATACACATCCAGATTGTGAATTCCTTGAGTGCAGAAACATAATAAGCACTCTCTCTCTCTCTCTCTCTCTCTCTCTCTCTCTCTCTCTCTCTCTCTCTCTCT
>NW_011903095.1:0-1834 GCF_000151845.1 Pteropus vampyrus | reverse complement strand
GAAGTAGCCTGAGAGCTCCAGGCCTTGGGCCCCCAGTGTAAATGGCACTTACAGAGGGAGCACAGGCAGGGAGGCCCGAGGGGGAGCCGGCAGCAGCCCCGTCGCGGCCGAGTGTGCCATAGGAGCCTGTGGTGCGCGATCCTCTGCTCAGAGCAGCCGGCAGCGCAGGCTTCTCCTGCCCTTTCCACAGCAGGTGCTGAGGGCTGCGGGCCTGAGGTCGCCCCCTCGGCCCCGGGCCACACTGCGGGCGATGGGTGCAGGCGTCCATTCACGGGACAGGCAGGCAGAGCTGTAGGATTCTGTCACTGAGAGACCACCTGGGGATGGATGCCGTGCAGCCCAGGAGACGAGTGACGACCGCCCCGGACAGCCTGTCCACCTGAGCAGGGCAGGGCCCTGGGCACTGGGGTCCCCAGGCACTGCGCAGGAGCTCAGACTTGGTTGCATGGGAATCTGTGGCTTTCAGAGGGTGGGCCCGTGGTTCGTTAGGAAGCTCAGTGAGACCCTGGAGTCCCTGTGCTGGCACGCCCGCCACGGCCCGAGCCCCGAGCCCCGAGCCCCGCGCTCCGCGCTCCGCCTCCGCAGCTTGGCTGCAAACGGAGCCCAGGTTTCCAGATCACAGTCCTCGTGATTTTCAGGTTAGCCTGAGATCACACACAGTTCAGTTAGTGACGACGGAGGGTGTGATGGTTGGCTCACGTTAGGACTTTACAGGAAAACGTGACCTGAGCCATTGGTAAAGGCGCGGTGACCGGCTGGCTGGGTGCTCCCTGCCGTCACAGGAGACAGTGTCTGTTTAGTTCCTGAAGCCACAAGGAGAGATGAAGATGCCACATTAAAGGGAGGGCGGGAGGCCCCGCCCCAGAGCACTGGCCTGCGATTCCACCTGCTCTGAGCCAGGGGCTGCGGGCGGCTCCTCGGCTTCAGGGCATGTCCCAGGGAGGGGCCAGCACCCCAAAGGCTTTCCCTGTCTGCCTCTGTCCTGCACAGTCTGTGCAGCCTGAAGGGGGTGCGGGTCGGGTAGTGTGTGCAGACTAGTAGGGTGTCCGTGTTCGGCGAGAAGCACCTGGCGCCGTGTGGCTTTCTGAGCCCCTGTTTCCCCTCCCAAGCCCCGCTGCAGGCCAACGGAGGCCTGGGCCGCAGGGAGTCGCAGGGCTCCGTGTCGTCTGCAGGGAGCCTGGACCTGGTAAGTCCACCCCCACCCCAGCCCTGCCCGAAGGCCACGCTGCCTCCCGAAGCCTGGTGGGTGGGGAGGGTGCTCCTTGAGCACTGAAAACATTTCTGGGTTTTCTTCTGTAATCTTTCTGTTTGCATTTAGTCACCATTGTTGTTGTTTTTAACTCCCACTGAGAACAAACAAAAGCTGTGAAGGCCGCGCTTTGTCCTGCCTCAACCGTTTGAGCGCCCCGCGAACTCAGTGGCTGCGGTACTGGGAGAGCTCCTCGCCCCCCAGCCCCATGGGGGGCCCGGGCTGGCGCTGTGCTCTGTCCCACCCTGCGAACCCAGGCGTCCGTTCGGCCTGGTTAGGCGCAGGCAGGCGGGGAGGCAGCGGGTGGGCGCTGCCGGCTGTCGGCGGCTGTCTCGGGCCCCTGACGGAAGGCTGCGTTGCTGCCAGCATCCTGGGCGCTTGCAAGCGTCCGCAGCGGTCAGGATGGGAGATGGGATTTCTTTTCGCTAGACCGCCCCACAGTTAGAGCCGTGAGCGTTTACCGTGCAGCCATCCGCCGTTGCTCCTGACGGGCCACCCCAAACTCAGCAGGCCACCTACAGACTAGTTTTCTGAGATAACGTTTGGGTGAAAGGGATTTTCAGGGGAGTTAGTGATAATGAGGCG
>NW_011903094.1:0-1871 GCF_000151845.1 Pteropus vampyrus | reverse complement strand
AACCAAAAGAGATTGTCATGAGAGACAGAGAGATGGGCATTCTCAAATGATCTTTAACTGTAATTAAACTGGTATTGGCTCCTGTGATTTAGATAAACAAGGCAGGTGTGATTTGCTTTTGAATTACAGAGACTCATTCACCCCAGCCCAGGGCCCTGGCTGCAGAAGCCAGCCCTTCACTTTTAGAACTTGCAGCACAGAGGCTCAGTGAAGAATGTGTGTGTCCTGACACCAGTTGGCTTCCAAAGAAGAAAAGAGAAAGAAGCTGAACAGAGTAGGCTCAGCTTCTCCCAAAGTCTCCAATTAGATAAATCGTTTCTTCTGAGAAGTTAATCGGGGGCTCAAAAGGCCAACTCTGTTACTTTCTCTGAGCCCCTTTTAGAGGGAAATATGAAGCCAAGAGAAAAGAGAACCCCTCTACCCCAATGAAAGTATCTTTCTCCACCTAATTTGCCATTGGAAAAAAAAAGTGTTCTAAATGGAAACTCAACAGTCTGAAATAATTAATTTGTTTTGGTAACTTCTTAATACTAAAAAGTGATATGCATAATGGAGAAATTTAGCTCATTAATGTCTATTATTAAGCCATATTTCCTCTAGCACAGATACTTTGATATTAGCCTTGTCTGTATGGTAATAGAAAAACTAGTGAAAGTTTTTAAAATTTTCATACTCTTGATATCATTTTACTCTGAGCTAAAAAGAAACACACACACACTCACACAAAGAGGCTAAGTGCTAGGTTGTTAAGTCCATTGTATATGTATGAATGTTCAAAAAAATCCCAAATATCTCATCCAATACAGTAGAGCAAAATTTGCTCTATATACATAGAGCTCTTCTTGTCCCTAGAATGTCCACTATGCTACCTTCTCGTGTACAAAGGTCATGGGGTCATTTTTAGGATGTGCAAATATTTTGTGCGTAATTTCTCATTTTAAAAAAATGAAAGTTCAGATGAATTATTTTTAACATGAGATGAAAGTTTATATGACTTATTTTTAATGTGAGATGAGGACACAAGAAATGTCCTTGTATTTGATTTCCAACTGTTTTAGTCCAGCCAAAGACTGTGCATGTAAGGAAAATGACATAAAGAAGGATGAAGTTTATGAGTCTCAACTATTCTCACATCAACATAAAACAAATAACCAGACTACAGCAAAACTGCACTGACATACTCCTTCAGATGTACTATATTCAAAGTGATCTTGTGTTAATTAGACGGATGATTAAGTTGATCAGAATGAGCAATTCGCTCTTATCTGTTACCGCATTAGACTATGTGCAGTTGGGAAATAATCACTGAACACTTCATGCCAGGTGCTAGGGATACAAAGACAAATAGCTCAAGGAACTAAAGGTGTTTATGAATTAGCAAAGATGTTCGGTTTATCCAAAGTTATATCTAAATATTTGTCATAAAAGAGAGAAGCATGTAGTGGCTTTTTTGTTAAGTATAAAGAGGGAGGTTTCTGAGAGAAAAAAAAAAAATTACTTGAGACCAGGGACATAATGGAAAGCAAACCTGGAACAAGTAGCATGTTAACTCTATTTTGAAGTAAGAGTACAATTTGAATCAACAGGGAAAACTGAGGCAATCCAGGTGAAAATGTAGAAGAGAACTCTGTAAGCCAAAGAACGAGACAGAGAAGAAACTAGTGTCTTAGCCTGCCTTCTCCAGAAATCAAAGCCTGAGACTGAGGGCTCATGTCTTACTATTATATTAGGGCATACAACTTTAGGAAACAGGAGCAAGGGATTAAGAGGAATGAAGCAGGGAAGGGGAAATGTCACATGCGGATACATGTTATAACTGGTGCTGCTAAATACAACCAATTGCTCCAACCTTGGAAACACTTCTTCATAGG
>NW_011903093.1:0-1210 GCF_000151845.1 Pteropus vampyrus | reverse complement strand
CGAGGTGAGGACTCTCCAGGGACCCAGAGAGACTCCACTGCCCACCAGGCTGCTACTGCGGCTGCCGAGGTTCCGAATGGATGCGTCGATGTCCACATTATTTTGAAGCGACGTACCCAGCGACACGAAACCTGGCCTACAGACCTAGAAACGTCAGCTGCATTTGGAGCGTTAAATCAGGCTTGGCCACTCGGAGCCCAGCGCCCACATCTTTGCTGCTTCCTCCCTTTCTTCCCCAGACGTGTTTAATATCAGCGGGCAGGAGCCTGCGCTGAATCTAATTCGCTCTACTGGCTCTAAAGGAAGCCCCTAATGTTTACCCCGACTGTGGGACCCTCCCTGCGATCCCCCACTTATGAGAGCCCGGGATGGCAGCGTGGGTCCCTACCTCTGTCCTGGCAATGCCAGCAGAGTGAAGTCCATCAGGTCCTTGACCTGTCTGAGCCTCAAAATTCCTCATCGGTAGAACAGAAATACTACACCTGCCTCCCAAGAAGGCTGGGGGACCAGGTGTGACCCTGTACGTGGACACACCCGATGAAGCCGCACATCGCCAACATCGCGCTTTAGGCTTTGCATGATCCGTCGTTTATTATCCATCTCGTGCGTGGCAGTGGATGTTTCAGCGATGCCTTTCCGTGCAACTCTAGCGGTAATAAAACCCTGGAGGAACTTTAATGCAGCCTGCCGAATGCATTAGAGGTTCCGGGGAAGCAGTAACTTGCAAATGTTGAGGAAACATCATTTTTTATTTTGACGCTTGGGAACCAACACGAAACTGGACTCCTGCAGTGAAATGCTTCTCCCCTCCTACTGTTAAGGTTTTTTGTTGTTTTTTTTTTTTTTTAATGAGCATTTAAATAATTTTCTTATGATGTCAGTGACTCTAATAATACTAATAATAATATCAGGGATGTTCAGTAAAAAACACACCTTTAATTGAGTTATTATTCCGTGAAAAGGCCACAATTGAGAGCGGGAGTTTAACCGGCTTCCTGGACGAGCGATGCTGAGCAGAAGGCCATCCTGCCTGTGGCAGCTCAGCATCGTGGCTCACTGCTGCTCGGAGGAAGCAAGGGGACACCCCCCCCCCCAGCTCAGGCAGGGCCCGGCTGATAGACAGCCTGCTGCTCTTCCCCAAAAGCCAGAGGCAAAAACGAGAAGCCTGCCACTCGGACATAAGAACTGGTCTTGGCCCTCCACGGTTTGC
>NW_011903092.1:0-2189 GCF_000151845.1 Pteropus vampyrus | reverse complement strand
CCTCTGTCTTACTCAGCCACAGTCTCTGCTGGTTTTCATAGCCAGAAGTTGTGGAGCCTTCTCTTCCTTGTGCTTGGACCCCTTGGCTAGGGGTCCCCTTGCTCAGTGGGGACCTTCACAGCCAAGATTTCTCTCCTGATTTTTAACTGCCACACGTGGATGTGGGACTAGCCCATTCTTCATTACTGTTTCTCCGATACCAGTCTTCACGTGGCTTCTTCTGTATATCTTTAGTTATAGGGCTAGACTTCAGGTGATTCTCAATGATGATCGTTCTGTAGTTTAGTTGTAATTTTGATGTGGTTGTGAGAAGAAACAAGCACCTACTCCACTATTTTGACAGGAAGCTGGGGCTTTCATTTTAAGAAATGCAAGAAGCTTTGACTTAAATATATTGCTAGGCCTGGTGACATTTTGGCCAGTAGTGTGAAAGATGGAGAAAAAAAGATTAGGCATGTAAAAGAACCAGACAGTAAGATTCTGTCTTTTCTAACAACAAAGTATTTTTGTGAGGAAGTGGCAAATATATTGTGAGTGCATTTTGACATTATAGGACACATTGTAGTTTGTGTAGTTTAATGGCTATTTCCTTAATGGGAAACCTGATTACAGAGATAGATGGTGATGGCAGCAAATGGTCTGGCTCCCTCTGTGGTGACAGTGAAATAAAATTCTATGAGTAGGTAGGAGAAAAACCAGCATGCTCACGTCTTCCTGCCTGGTATGACTCAGCTTCAGTAGACTGGGAATAGGCCTTAGCTGTCAGGAAGATTCTGAGCACAGTGGTGTTGGCTCTACTCTCCAGTATTTATAGTTTGTGGGTGTTTGGGTGGCTAAGTTCAAAGCTTTCTCTCTTTCTTTATTCTAATGCTCCAAAAGGAGTTAGAATAAAGTTCTCAGTGAAATACCATGATGCTTTGGGTGGGAGGAGTAAAGGATTATCAATAAAATCTTTCTACAGAAACTTATGATGAGGTGTATATTTTCATTCTTTACCCTCCAATCATGCTGGCAAGTAAATACCAGACTTTATGGTGTTTCCCAGTTGGGGGAAAACCCAACTTCTGGAAGTCTTTATTGAGATGAGACCAATAGGAATGGAGTTGCTCGCTTACATTCTTTAGCTTAGAATGGCTTTCTTGTGTGGGTCCTGTTGCTTAGTCTCCTAGAATAAGTGAAGAAGAACTAGAGTTACAAGACCAGCATTTGAATGTGGCATGTTGCTTGCCTGCTTCTTTCTGAGCCCTGAGTGCTGAAGGGGAAATTGGTGCTCTAGAGGCCCAATAGGCCAAACTATTTAGCACAGTAAGAGTTTCTACTGGAATTGTACAAAGTATTGAGCACAGTGCCCAATATCTAAAGCAGAATTCAATTTACTCTCTAGAACATAGTAAGTGCTCAGTGGATATCTGATGACTGGACGAATGAATCATATCTCCTTTACTGAGTGATCTTGTACTGTGGTAATTAGTTGGTCAAATATTTGTCTTTCTGATCAAGTCTCTATCCATCAGAGATGTAACAGACAGTTGTCTAGTCCTAAAAAAACCCATAACATATCTGTGAGCATATCTCTCTAAACCTGGATTTATGAGCAATCAGGTAACTCTCAGAAATATCATCATATCCAATCTAAGTCAAGTTCTAGGCCCACTTCACATTTTAATTTATATTAGGATGATCATGACAGTTTCTACTCTGGTCCAAGACTCTGATCCTTTCTAAATGCCATTGGAAGAAGCACAATTGATTTTTACTGTTGTCTTTTATCTGATAGTCTTGAGATATTTATAATTGACCAAGTCTAAGATGAGAAGATGTGACCTATATTTACGGGGCGTTTACTGTTTACCTGGCACTGTAACAGATTATGAAGCACCAGGAGGACTATCATATGGTTTCTGTCCTCAAGAGCTCCCAGTCTGGTGGGGGAAACAAGCAAGACAACAAGTAACATAATATAAAATACATGTTTATTAAAAATTTTCTTCAGTGATGCTCAGTTCTAAGCATTTCAGCATAAAATTGGACAAAGGGACTGTGATTACACTAAGGGCATTGTTAATAGTGATGGTATATTTCCAATATACAGTATAGCTTCTGGCATATCAATGCTCAATCAGTAACTTCGAAAGAGTGAATGAAGGGATTATAGGTGGCAAGTCTAGCAGGACAATGCCATAATAAAG
>NW_011903091.1:0-1196 GCF_000151845.1 Pteropus vampyrus | reverse complement strand
CGAGGAAGGGGGTTAGCCTGACTAGGGAGATTCTTCCCTCAGCTGCTGGCCTAGATGCCCATGTTATTGAATTAATCCTTTTGAAAGGTTCCATTTCACAACAGGCACATGCACTTACCTTTTTTTTTAACCTTATTCATTTCTCCACAGGACATCTGTCCCTATAGGGCTGAGGTGCAGTCTTAAGATCAGAATTCCAGGCATAGGGAGTGGAATTCTTGTCTCTACTGCCCCTTCTTTATCATTCGAACAGAAAGGACGATTGGAAGTTTAGGCTGTTAGATTTGGTCTAAGGTTTATGATTTCTTAAAGGCTCAGGTAGAAGCAGAGCTGACTTACGAGCTGCTGTCATACATAGTCAGGAACCCAGTGTAAAAGCTCAGTCAGGTCTGATGGGAAACACACTTGTGTGCTAGGAGTTTTAAACATAAGTGGAAGGGTGAAGGACAACCATCCTCAACTATCCTGGCTCAAGTAGACAGCCTTACCAATCTTATGTAAGATATGACAGTCTCTGAGCCTCAATTTCAGTAGAAACTGACATGGAGGTTTTGGGGTGAGCTCGCTTTATTGTACACGCAGATCATACCTGGGCAACAGCCTTAGGGGGCCGTTATGTTGTGCTGGAGGGCAGATGCTGCTCTGCCTGCACCTTGTTCACAAAGACCCCACCTCTGAGCTCATGCTTTGGATTCCTCTTTCCTTTGCTGCTCTCTGAGGCCTCTGCCCCAGGAAACTGGGGGGCTCGCTCAGCTTACCCAGTGTGGACGGGAGTGGGAACGTGCATCCTGGTCTGCCTGTAGAGAGGTCTGAGCACCGGGTGGTGGGCCACTCTCCTGACAGAGGGCCGGGGAACTACAGACCTCTCAGAGATTTCTTCCTGGGAGTGTTGTTCACACTCAGGTCTGTGCCAAGTCAGCTGGCTCGGGGGCCCAGGCGAATGTACTTCAGTGAGAGTAAAGATGAACTAACTAATAAATGAGAACAGCGGTTTCTTGAGAAGAAATCAGAAATTTAATGTTGGTTCATTGATGATTTGGTAGCTCAGCATGAATATATTTTTACAAAGGTGTTTAAATATCACCTTTTAAAAACTTTTAAAAATTAAGTTCTGTTTCATAGGAGTACATAGCAAATAAATGGGATCGGAAGTGTGTTTTACATGAATCGGCACCTTGCGATGTTGGCTTGGTAAA
>NW_011903090.1:0-1594 GCF_000151845.1 Pteropus vampyrus | reverse complement strand
TGTATAAATATGTCCCGGCCTCCAACACACTTACTTTTCACATAAAAGACTGTGCTGTGATGGCAAGTACAACGTGTGGTCATGGCGGGAGGAGAGTCTCTCTTTTATCACGTGCTGCTCCTTTTTTTTTTTTTTGCCCAGAATTCCCATTACTGTCGGATGCCTCATCTAGCTTTTGTGGTTTCCCACCAAACAAACAATTTCCTTGCACTCCTCCCGCATCTCACCAGCCTCATTTTTTAGATTCTTCTAAATACACAAGGGGAGGATTCTATCTGGCTTTAACCAAGACTTTCTGCTTTAACCAAGAAGTCCGTGTTTTTCCTTGATCGCATCATGTGTAGCATGGACCATGCCCCGCTTGCTGCCCTTCTTGCTTTTCTTTAAAAGTCTGTCGAAAAACTCTTTTTTTCACACCGCCTTCCCCATTCACTCAACTTCTGAGCACACCTTTACTTGTTACTATGCTTTAAAGGAATTCCTCCATCTGTAGAATGGTTTTCTGATCTCTGTGCGAATTGCCATATGAATCTTTAAAAAAAAAAAAGTCCGTTAGTGATGTCACTGCCTCTAGCTCCAGCCTTTCCTTCTCCCTTCCTCCGTCGCTTTTACCTCTTTCCCTTTTCTCTCTGGAATGCCTTTCTGTCCACTCTAGCTGCCTAAGTCCTTCCCATTCTTTAAGACCCTGCTGCATTCCCTCCTCTCATGGAGACCTTCTCCAGTTATCTCCAGCCAGATAGAATCCTCCCCTTGTGTATTTTCCCATTGCCAGTTGTACTGCATAAAAAGGAGCTCTTATGAGATGGATGTCTCTCCCTCTCTCCTACACACACACACGCACACACTCTCTCTCTCTCTCTCTCTCTCTCTCTCTCTCTCTCTCTCTCTCTCTCTCTCTCTCTCTCGTGTATAACAGGCACTCAGTAAAGGATATTGAACTGACCTACTCCACTGCGTCCATTTCTTTATTGCTAGGCATCAAATTCCATGGCCTTTTATCAGCCTTCATCCTTTTTGGCAGTCTCCTCTTTCATGAAATTCTGATTTCCCCAGCCTTGCGAGGCGGCATTTGCCGGCTCTTCTCTCCACTCTCACTTCTCTGACTGGTGCATCTTCCTCCCTGTCACTGTACCACATGCGTTCGGCCCCCAAGGCTCAGCTGCCCTCCCTGCCCTCCGTCTGGGCACTCCGGGACGGGTCTCGCAGGGCTTCCCAGTCTGCGATTGTAGCCCAGCCCGTGCTGAGCTCCCGCTCCACACTTCTCGTCGTGGTAAGTTGTTTCCACTCGGGGCTCCTGAATTACTTGAGCATGTTCATCCTTTAACTCACCCACAGTGCATCGCCCAGTCTTTCCTCTTTCTCATCTCCCCGCCCTGTCGGTTACCGCGCCCCTTCCATCCTGGCTCGCCAGTGCCTTCATTCCTCCCTGTTTTCAAAGCCGTCCGGCTCCTCCCAGCCTCGATAGTTCCCGCTTCCACCCACCTGGTTTGTTCACATCAAGTCATCCTTTCTGAGGTGGCACCTTTATCATTTCACTCTCTCATTCGGAAAGGCCGGTGACTTGCAGTCTCTTATTGGATTGGAGGGCTGTGCA
>NW_011903089.1:0-2093 GCF_000151845.1 Pteropus vampyrus | reverse complement strand
GGCCACTTCTGCAACTGAAGACACTACGGCTGTGTTGCGTCTTCGGGGGCACTGTGAACAGCAGACTTGGCCATCTCCTCCTAGGGTTGTCACTGTGGCTAGGTCAGTGCCACCAACCCTGCTGGACCTCATTTCTCCCTCAGCCTGCGGGGCCAAGACCTCAGCATCCGAGTCTGTTTCAAGCATGACACCTTGATGTCTTCTTACAGTTAAACTCCATCAGCCTCACTCACGTACAAAATACAGTAATGTAAACATTCCTCTGGACACAAAAGTTATTGCAAACCCTTCCACCAAAAAGACCGGTCTGAGTGCCGGTGAGGGGCGAGGGGGGGAATTCTACCCCTCGGTTTAGTAAAGAAAAGCACGAATCAGTCCTTGGCCTCCGGGAACCCTTTGATACTGTGTCCACTGGGACTTCAAAACTGGTTTTTTGTGCATTAGGAGTCTAAGGAGAGCTATGCCGGGCATGGGGTTAGCGTTGGACGTGTCGTCTGTGCCTGAAGAACCTAAGCGGCATGCAGACATCACGCAGGATCTCACAGCGCACCCTGCCTTGCTCTCGGAGGCTCTCGGCATGCGCCCCTCACCGGAGACTTTAAAAGCCATCCACGCAGCGACCCCCGCTGAGGGCTCGCTGGACGGCCGTCCCTGCCAAGCCCTGTGCACGTATTTGCTTACACCATAAAAACCCTACACGGTAGGACACCGAGAAGCTTATGTGACGTGCTGGATGTCACATCATTGGTAAGTGTCAGAGAGAGGATGTGAACCAAAGTTCGTGCTCGTAACACTGGGCGACACGGGAACTGTGACCACGGCTACTTTTTCTCTGTCGTTTTAACCAAGTTTTGAGTTTTTCTACAATAAATTTAAAATTTACTGAGTTACAGATAACAGTGAATGGTGGGTCTGGCTAAGAAAGACCAAAAAAAAGTTCGCTCTTCAACAGAAAGGTGTTTGTGGGAGACGCCGTGGGAGCGTTCACAGGGATGTGTGGAGCGGAAACACTTCCGTATGTAAGAAGCCCGTGAGTCTGACAGCGAGATGGCTGGTCTGTTGAGACCACGCAGTGAGCAACAGAGATCAGGGGGCCTGTACGCAGCCGGGGGCAGGGGCAGGTGGGAGATGATGCTGACACAGGAGTGTGGGAACGAAGCACCAGGTGAGTTGGAGAGTATCCGTTCACCATCTGATGAGAGTGTCTGCAGAAGGTGGGCCTGTGGGGAGGGACAGGTGTCGCCAAGCATTTAAGTCAAAAAGCTTCTCCAGACTCTTGAGAGGAAATGCACCGCTCGCCAGCAGCAGGCAGGGAGTGAGGGAGAGTCAGCGGCAAACCCCTCAGCTCCGCACTATGATGCTGAACCAGGGCATGGGCCAGAGGAAGCAAAGCAGAGTGCACGACCTCTCCCTCAGCTGAGGGGACAAAGGTCATTTGAGGTTGCACAAGTGAGGTACATTGTTGATAGGTGGTCACATCACCCCAGTAAAATCCAGTTGTACCCCTCGACTAGATGGGTGGTGACAAACGGATCACTTGCGTTCTGGGGAAAGCTTGCAAAACAACTGTTTGGTTTTGCCATAGGGACGATTTCTTCCCTCAAATCTGATGAAGGCACAGAACAAGGCAATATGGATCTGAGAATAATAGCACATCGTCCTCCCCATTCTCTTGTGACAAAGACACAGCTACAGTGTTACTGGTGTCACAGTACTTGGATGACGGTAGACAGATGAGGGGACAATGAACTGAGCCATTCATTCTAGGAGAAACAAGGCAACGCGACCACAGCCTCTTGAGGCGGCTACTGGATTGTGGGAATAAACCAACGTCATCGTCATAGAAAAGGACGATTCTCTGTAGAATCGCTGAGTCGTCTGAAAACGGCATGAGGTTAATTTGTTACAAATGAGAGTGGAGGGAGGTGAGAACCAGCCTTCTGCTCTGCTGCCCGTGAGGGTGACGTCGGATTCAGCAGGAGAGAGACTGTCCCTCAGGCTCACAGGATTCGGACGCAGGCTGTGCAGCAGTGGCGGCCTCCACCGTCCTTCAGACTATGCAGCGCGGCTCACGGTCCATGATGAAAATCGGT
>NW_011903088.1:0-1340 GCF_000151845.1 Pteropus vampyrus | reverse complement strand
GAGAGAGAGAGAGAGAGAGAGAGAGAGAGAGAGAGAGAGAGAGAACACCTTGTGGAGAGGGGAACCTAACAAGAACTGTAATCTTCAGCTGAGGGCTGGTTGGGGCCAAAGAAATGAATATAGTAGTCCCACCTTATCCACAGTTTTGCTTTCAGTTACCCATTAGCAACCACAGTCCAAAAATATTAATGAAAAATTCCAGAAATAAACAATTCGTAAGTTTTAAATTGTGCATCATTCTGAGTAGCTTGATGAAATGCTGTGCCATCTAGTTCTATCTCATCTGGGATGTGAATCATCCCATTGTCCAGTGTCCCCATGCTGTATGCTATCTGCTCATTACTTAGTAGCTGTCTTGGTTATCAGATACACTGTCGCGATATCAGTGCTTGTGGTCTTTGCGCCTTGTTTTACTTAATAATGGCCTCAAAGTGCAAGAGCAGTGATTCTGGCAAAGAGAAGCAGTGAAATGCTTCCTTTAGGTGAAAAGGTAAAAGTTCTTGACTTTAAGGCATTTTATCATTTTGCATCATCACAAGAAGGGTAAATATAGCACAAGATATTCAGAGAGAGACCATATTCACATAACTTTTATTACAGAGTATTGTTACAACAGTTTTATTTTATTATTGTTAAGCTTTCACTGTGCCTAATTTATAAATTTAACTTTATTATAGGTAGATATGTTTGTAGAGGGAAAAACATAGTATGTATAGGGTTTGGTACTATCTGTGGTTTCAGGCATCTACAGCGGGTCTTGGAACACATTCCTCATGGATAAAGGGGGCTGCTGTACGCCGATCTCACTCTCTCCCTCACTTTTCTGCTGATGATCATATTGGCCAAAGGTGACTGGGAGATAGAGATCAAGAGAGCACTTTTGATGCAATTGATTCAAGTGTCTCCCAGGTCACAGAAAAAAGAGTGGGGAAGGGCAATGAGTAAATGGACAAAAAGGGGAAACAAATGGTAGATTTCTAGTACAATTTATAAGAGCTTTTTACATACTAAAGATATTAACCTTTTTAATTTAAAAATTTCATTTATAATATTCTGTGATATATAGAAGTTTAGTTTTTCTGTGTCAAATTTAATATCATGATATTGTCCTTTATTTTTATGTTTAGAAGAGTCTTTTGCATAAAAACTGATCTGACCTTATGATAATTTTTCTAGTTCATTTATATTTTCATTTCTTTCTTAATATTAACTGTTTTATAAGGTAACACTGTGTTGAAAGAATATTTATTGTGAAATATTTAGTGAAGATAAAGATGAAAACAAGAATCACACATAATTTTACTACCCAGAACCAAATATGAGTTATATATATTAAATAT
>NW_011903087.1:0-2363 GCF_000151845.1 Pteropus vampyrus | reverse complement strand
CCAGCAGTCCTCTACACAGCACAAGCTCTCTCTGGGATGTGTTCTACATATACCCGAGACCAACTGCAGGAACAGCCTTCAGATGTCAGGAGTTCCAAGAAACGGTCTCTCCCTAGCATCGGCCTCTGAGACGCTGTACAGAGTGATCTGGAATTTACAGTCTCTTCTACAAAGCCTTACAAGGTCAAAAATGTTCAAGTTGTGCAATTCCTATGGTGAAAAGGCTGTGGAACATCACTAAATGGCCAATACAACACTTCAGAAGACAAAACTCACTAACCAAAACACAGAGTCAGCAACGGGCACAGCAGAAGCCAAGGAGCCTAGTACAGGCCAGGTTTCAGAAGCACTCGAGCCTGTGCTGCCACCAACCCCTGGGAAAGTTATTGCCTCCTGCCAGTCCCCGCAAGAGTGAGCACAGTCATCCCAGCACCAAAATAGGAGTCGCCTATTTTGACATTGACTTTGTAAAAAGTTGCTGACCCCCGAGCCATCAGACTCTTTACAAAACCCATACTGACGTTTACACGTATGGCAAGGTACGGCAAAAATGGCCAAGCTATTTTGTAAAATGTTCATTAAAATAAAGCCTGAACCCAGGTGGCCCCATAGTGTAGTGGTTAGCACGTCTGCTTTACCCGCAGAAGGTCCTGGGTTCGTGCCCCAGGTGGAGCTACAGATCATACCCTGGGTGCTCTGGGCCCTAAGTGCGCCAGGCCCCTGGGGGCACGCCACAAGCACGTGAGAGGAGATGTCCCACCTTCAGGGATCCAGTTCTTAAAAAAGAGAAACTGCAACACCCGTTAAGTCAGGGGTGGAAATGGGGGTGGGGGGGGGCGGAATTAAAGACAGGAAAAAATAATAATAAAAAAATAAAAATAAATAAAGCCTGAACCGTAAGGAGGAGCAGAAGAGGAAGTGGAACATCCCCTTCTTTACCACAAGCCTAGATGCACTAAGTCTAACAACATATAGGGGCAGGAAAGTAGGGAGAAACAAAGGAAATAGAGCAAGAAGAAAACAAGGAAAAATAAAGAAGAGAATGGTGTTACAGAGGGAGGCCCCTACCTGATATGCTGCCTTGGTAACCTTCGTCCTGCTCCCGCAGCCCTGCTTACCAAGGCGGTTCAAGAGGGAGGTCTGTGATTTCACTCTAAACATCAAAGAAGATGTAACAACCCTAACAAATCAATTGTACTACGTCAGCACTCAGTCTCCTGCAAAATAAAAAAAGCGAACTGGTAAATACTGAGTGGACTCACCAACAAGTAAGATACCAGACTCAGAGTTTGAAGACATTTCTAACTTTTAAAATAAGTTCCCAAATGCCTAAATATACTTAGGCAACCTCTTTCAAATTAAAAGGTAAAATATACACTTAAAAATGAAAATTTTAAGTTTGTTTTTTTTTAAATAAAAGGAATTTCATAATTTCATGCTTTCATACTAAAAGGGCATGAAAATCTTTCAGGATTTTGCAATAAATGCTGGGAGGCTTAAGAGACTGCAGTAAGAATGGGAATCGATCTGATCTATTAGATAGACAGAAACGTATGGTCCTATAAACAAGGAAAGAGCAGTAGGCAGCTAAACTGAGACCAACAGATTTTCACTCCGTAAAATGTGTTAAAATGGACATTTCTACCAAAAGATATTTAAAGTGGTTTTTATATATTAACCTGAGGACTCTGAATACCCTACTGTTCAGATATTAAAAAGACAAACACAAAGGATGGTTCCAGTTCTATCCACGCCCTGAACTGAAGGAATTGCCGTGGATGGGTCCTGCACTGGATGACGAGACAGAAGAACATTTATTAAACACCTACTGTGTGCCAGACCTCAGAGCTAAGGTCCTCCTTTTGCCTGACCCCTTGTCTTCCCAGTTCCCAAATGGCCGTGACAGGTTAGGAATGGAGAAAGAGGACTGAAGGCCACACCATGCCTTCAGATACAGCTGATATTGAACGGTAAACAGAGGTGAATGACACACAAAGAGCTCAGTCCTCCACGTGACTGAGGAATATATCAGCCTTGATTTAGAGATGACTTCTTCAACTTAAGAGGCAGACAAATGTAAACGAGTTGACTCTTTCATTATCCTTTCTACGGCAGCTGCTAAGCCAGTCTTCTCATCCTTCAGGCCTTCCTGATAGAGCACATAATCTCCTCCCTTAACTTTATCGTGTTTCTGACCACCAATCAGACTGAATCTGGCATTCAGCAGGACCTCAGCATGGTACAAAAGTGAAAACTTGGGCTGTCCCAAAAAAGAGTATAAAGTCACATCGCTAACTTCAAAAAGGTAAGTTTTCCAGGCCCTCGTAAAGCTCAGAGCCAGGTCCCAGTGTGATTACAGGTTA
>NW_011903086.1:0-2229 GCF_000151845.1 Pteropus vampyrus | reverse complement strand
GCCCAAATAATTAGAAATCAAACCACAATGCTAAACATCCCATGAGCCAAAGAAGAAATCGGAGTGAAAGTTAGTAAATGTTTTAAAGAGAATAAAAATGAAAATGGATGCAGCCAAAGCAGTGCTTAGAGGAAAATTGTTAGGGGCGGGGTTTAGAGGCCAAGGTGCTCGAGGTTAATGCGTTGCGAGTCTTCAACATCCCAAAATTTAAGACATTACTGGTTATCTCTCATGAGGGCTTCTTTGTAGTTGACTGCACTTTCCCATTTGTAAAACCACTAGACATTTGACCCCATTAGACATCCCAGCTACGGCAACCCTTGATTCCAAGTCTCCTTTCCCTATGATGTTAGGAGCTCAGGGTGGTCTTGGTCTCTGCCATCCCAGTGTCCATGTCCTGCTCATTAACCAGGAGCATAACAGGCTCCAACCCTGGGGCCACCCTCCACTCCAGTAAAGGTACTTACACTTCTCGAGCTGGTCCCCGATCACCCTGAGGAAGGCCACAGAGATCATGAGCAGGTTGATGATGAAGCAGGCCTCACACAGCTTCCCGATGGCAGGGCCACACAGCCCTCCGACCACGCCCTGGTAGGTGGCCTGGCCACTGACGGAGGCAGCATAAGCCAGGATGACCAGCCCACTGATCAAGAAGACCAAGGAGACCTGCAGAGGAGGATTGTGGGCCAGGGCATGCCCACCACCACAGCCCGAGCCAGCTGCTCCCGGGACTTCAATATGGCCCCCTCCACTGGGCCTCTCACTTGCAGAAGTCACAGCTGCCTACAGCCTGGGGGCTCCCCTCCTGTCCTGAAACCAGAGCTGCAAAGCGGGTGGATTGTCAAGGCCTTGCTCTCTGTCAATCTGTGAATCTGGGATTTATACCATTCTACCCAGTTGGACAAATGAGGCATCAGAAACCCAGCATCTAAATGACTCTTCAAAAATTGCATGGGCTGTGTGTTACCTGTATAAAGGCATCACTGGAAGAGGTACAACAAACGTACCCCTAAGAGATACAGAACACACTACCACACCCCTGATGTCCCCTCCTGCCACTTCCTGATCACTCTCTGTACCCATCCTGTCTCCCAGAAGAAACCACTAATCTAACATTTTTCTAATTTCACATGATTTGTATCTGGCTTCGTCCACTCAGTGTAACATTCTTGGGCACATCTGTGCCTGCGGTAAGCTGAATAGTGGTCTCTCAGAAGATAAGGCCACATCCTCAGCTCCAGGACTTGTGTGAGTGACTTCCTGGGCACAGTCTTTGCAGCTGTAAGTAATAAATATGGCATTAAATGAAAAAGGGTCTTTACCGGTATAATCTGGGTGGGCCTGAAATCCAATGACAACTGGCCTTAAAAGAGAAGATGCAGAGAAGAGAAGGTTGTGTGACGATGGAGAAGAGATTAGAGTGATATGGCCATACGGCATGGTACTCCCGGGGCCACCAAGCTGGAGGAGGCACGAAGGACTCTTTCCTAGAGCCTCTGGAGGAAGCAGGGCCCTGCTGACACCTTGATTTCAGACTTCTGGTGTTCAGGGTCGTGAGAGGTTATACTTCCGTTGTTTTAACCTCCCTGGTTTATGGTCCTTTGGTCCTGCAGCCCGAGGACACATGCTCACAACTGTACACATATTACAGGGGTCTCTCACCCACAGACTCCAAGCCCGGTGAAGTCTGGGACTGTGTCTTTTATTGCTTACCATTTAGCTCCCATAGAAGTGCCCGGCGCATAGCAGGAACTACGTAGATATTTGTGGATGAAGAGAATGGGAAGGGAGGGAGGGTCAGAGGGAGCCCCTGAGCAGCAGGACAGCAAAGGGCCCTTAGCACCCTGTACCCAGGCTCCAACTCTCTGCAGCTCCTAGAGAGGGTTGGGGTTCATTAAATATCAGGAATCCTCTAATGCTAATGGGGGCAAGACCTATAACCCTGCACCGCCGACCTGCCAGTGGTGGGATGTTTAAATGCTCCCTTTGTTCAAGTTGGAGCCTTGTAAAAGGGACAGGGACAGACATCTTGCTGGCTAAGAGGAGGGGAAACACTGGAGGTGGGGGCGCCCATGACCAGCCTGATTCCTTCCTTTGACTAGAGTTTCCGTTTATTTGTGCATGCGTCCCCTCTCCTCCGGTCTGCTCATGGCAGGAATCTTTAGCCCACCCTGCACCATATGCAAGCCACGTCAGCAGCAGCCACAGCCCTGTCACTCTAGAGCTCCG
>NW_011903085.1:0-1369 GCF_000151845.1 Pteropus vampyrus | reverse complement strand
CTTCAGCAAGGGACGGATGGACCCACTGGTCCTCCAGAGAGCGGAGCGTCACTCAGCACGCAAAATGAATGAGCCAACGAGCCAAGGAAGGACACAGAGGGAACTTAGCTGCACACTCATAAGTGACAAAAGTCCATCTGAAGAGGCTACGTGTCATGATTCCAACCATATGACGCTCTGGAGAAGGCCAGACGGTGGAGACGGTGAGCGGGTCAGTGGCGGCCAGGGGTCGGGGGAGGGGGAGGAGCGGGCGGAGCACAGGGTGTTCAGGGCATGAAACTACAGACACATGTCACCGTCCAGTAACGAAACCCGCAGGACGTCCGCAGCGAGAGTGGACCTGAGGGTAAACCCTGGACCCGGCCAATACGAGGTGTCGGTGGGCGCGTCAAGCCCAACACACGTGCCCCTTGATGTCATATGTCAATCAGGCGACCTGTGGGGGGAGAGGGTGCGTGGGATGACCTCTATCTTCTGCTCCATTTTCTGAAAGTGTAAAACGGCTCCAAAAAGAACACCTATTAGAAACACATACGAAGCGATGCTTAGAAGTCGGTTTTCTCGGAGGTGCAGAAACTCGAATGCCCTGGGACCCGAGCAAAAGGCACCGCATACGAAGCTGGTGACTGCGGCGGGGTCTTCAGGGGGTCTGAAGGCCGGTCAGTTACCCGACTCGGCTCAAGGGGGTCCTGGGTCTCACATCTCGATATGGGGTTTTAATTTTTAAGAACGAGGAGACAGAGGCAAAGGAGGAAGGTGACCCACAGGTGGGCAGAGCTGGCTGGCGCCTCCCCACTGAGCCAGGGGCCCTGCACTGTGTCCCGACACGTGGCAAAGAAGAAAAGGGACATCGGACTGAGTCCTCGGTACAGGGGCCAGCGGTGGGCCAGTCAACCACCTCCGCACAGCCGGGGGCACACGACAGTGACGGAGGGAGCACGCGTCTGGGCCTCGCACCCGCTGCTCAGCACTGGCTTTAAGAGGCGAGGACTCTCGTAGTCGGGGACAAGCCAGCACGCGTGGCTTTCCTCCCACGGCGTCCTCAGTGCGAGCTCCTCCGGGGAGCAGCTTGGCTGACATCAGGGTCCTCCCTCAACCCCGAGAGGAGTGTCCTCCCTGTGAGATTCAGCTGAGCGTGTGTTTCGGTGCAGATGTTTGGTGCAGGTGTTCGGTGCAGGTGTTTGGTGCAGGTGTTTCGGTGCAGGTGTTCGGTGCAGGTGTTCGGTGCAGGTGTTTCGGTGCAGGTGTTTTGGTGCAGGTGTTCGGTGCAGGTGTTTCGGTGCAGGTGTTTCGGTGCAGGTGTTCGGTGCAGGTGTTTGGTGCAGGTGTTTCGGTGCAGGTGTACGGGGTCTGGGGTCTCCATCTTTGG
>NW_011903084.1:0-1985 GCF_000151845.1 Pteropus vampyrus | reverse complement strand
CATAGAGATAGAAAGGCTGAAATTCAAAAAGGTTAAATGGCTTGCTCAGAATACATATTGGAGGAAAGTTAGGAGTAAATATATGCATCTCAATTACAAAACCTATATTTCTAATATCTATACTATGTAGCCTTTAAGTAAAAAGATATAACAGTGTACACCAAGTAGAAGGAAAAAAAGAAAAAAAAAAGTGAGAGAAAGAGGAAAAGAAAAATGCAAGAAAGGGAGAAGAAAAAGAAGAGAAAACACATCTTACTTAAGAATACATTTTATGTCTTGTAGGGATGCAAAAACATTATTTTACATCAAATTCTCTTCCTATGGAAAAATCTTTTGATAAGCTTCTCTCTGTATATTGTTTTTGAGAAAGAAATGAAAAATAATGTGAATGGAAACAGATTATTCCATTTATTTTAACTACTTATAAGAGTTCCAGAATCCCCAGTGGTCCCAAGAATAAGCAATAAAATACAAAGGACAAGTATGCTGCTAATGGTTTCTTCCTAGTGACAATGAGACATTTCAACACTTGAATTTAGGGATAGAAATTGGAGTAGAGAAAAAGTAGTTTTCTGGGAGAAAAAGCTAGACTTCTACCACACCTTGAAAATTCTCTTTCTTATTTGGGTAAAATGTTTTAAGATGATGAATCTCAAGAGACAGAATCAAAGCCCAACACATAAGTGTGATAATGTCTGGTATTACTTTAGTTCTCAGATGTTCAAAGTCTACACGCAGAAAGAAATTGATTCAAGAGGACAATAGATTGAGTCAATTTACCTGCATCCCTGAATTACCTAAGAGATATTTCAGGATGATCATATTCCTGGCCCAGCATTGTTCTGGTACGGGTCCTCTTATTTCATGGTTCATGTTCTGAAAGTATACAGTCATCTTTCTGCTCTGAAACTACATCATACTCTCAAGACAGGTCTTGAAACCCATTTTACTGGCTTTGAAATTGCCTCTATTCATGTTGGAGTCTAGTCTCATTACGGCCTGTGCTTGCACTTGTCAGAATCTGATTACTAAAGAAAAAAATGGTTTTATAAAGAAAGATGAGTAGTCAGAGTAGAGGACAAGGGCAAAAAGTTTTAGCTCCTTCAAGAGAGTTCATTTGGGAAAGAAGTATCATCAAATCCTTTTTAAAGAGAATAGAGCTTGCAGCTGGAATATAATCTCAAAGAAATCTGACTTAGAATTTTTTCTTTTAAAAATAGTTCAACCACAATACTAATATTTTAGGATTTTTTTTCTTTAAGTTGAATGTTTCCAACTAAAGTTTCACACTTTGTACAATTTTAAAAGAATCACTTTCTGCCCAAATTCATTTTTTAGTTAATTTCCTTTTATAACTGCAGTGGTCAACATATTATATATGTGTGAGATTCTCAGAATTTGTAACTATTTTATTTTATTTGTGAAGTGAATTTTGATATTGCTCTGAAAAAAATTTCTATATTTTACGGGTAAACCATGAAGAAAACATTTATTTTAAATTACAGTCAAGCATAGAATCTAAATTTGAAACAAATGTTTCTATGCTTCATTAGAAATGCAAAAATTTGATCAAATACATTAATTCCAGCAATTCAAGGATGGGTTAATAAAAAACAAATAAACATTTCTCATCATAAGAACACTCAATGGGAAAAAAAATGTCTCTTCCATAAATAGTGTTGAAAACTAAATAACTACATGTGGAAGAATAAAATTGGATTCCAATTTATATCACTCATAAAAAGTAAGTTGAAATAAATAAAAGACTTAAATGTCAGACCTCAAACCATAAAACTCCAAAAAGAAAACAAAACAAAACAAAATCTCCTTGAGATTAGTCTGGGCAGTGATTTCCTAAATATGACACCAAAAACACAAGCAACAAAAGCAAGAATAAATAAGTGAGACTATATCAAATTTAAAAGCTTTTGCACGACAACAAAATAATCAACAAATTAAAAAGGCAACCTTCAGAATGGGATGAA
>NW_011903083.1:0-2160 GCF_000151845.1 Pteropus vampyrus | reverse complement strand
AGTTACAAAAGTGGCTTGCACCACTTATTACACAGCATTGATCTAGGAATATGTGTCTAAGAAGAAATGGAAGAAGTACAACAGCTCTTAACTGCCTAGCCTGTAAATGACGCATATCAAACTTACTTGTTTTTCATTGCCCAGAACTAATCATGTGTTTCAAGCCTAACTGCAAGAGATTCTGGGAAATGGATATTTTGTGAGTCCCCAAAGTCTGCCACTCAGTCCAGTTTCTTTACTTTACAATTGCTCATTTTTCTTTTGCATCTATCCTTTCCCATTCTCGTGTGTGTGTGTGTGTGTGTGTGTGTGTGTGTGTGTGTGTGTGTGTTTATTTTTTTAGAACAGTTTGTGTTTCATAGCAAAATTCAGGGGAAAGTACAGAGATTCTCATATACTCCCTGCTCCCACCATATGCATAGCCTTCCCTATTATCAATATTCCCTGCCAGAGTGGTATACTCATTACAATTGATGAACCTATATTGACACATTATAATCATGCAAGTTCATAGTTCACATTATGGTTCACTTTTCAGGAGTTATATGGGTTTGGACAGATGTATAATGACAGGTAGCCATTATATAGCTTCATATAGAGTAGTTTCACTGCCCTAAAAATTCTCTGTGCTCTGCCTACTCATTCCTCTTCCCCAAATCCCAACCCCTGGCATCCACTGATCTGTTTAGTGTCTTCAGAGATTTGCCTTTTCCAGAATGTTATATACTTGGAATCATAAAATATATGTAGACTTTTTAGGGTGGCTTATTTCACTTAGTAATATGCATTTAAGATTCCCTCATAGCTTATCATGGCTTGATAGCTCATTTCTTTTTAGTGCTGAATAATACTCCAAAGTCTGTATGTACCACAGTTTATTCAGCCACCTACTAAAAGACATCCCAATTACTTCCAAATTTGGCCAAAGCTCCTATAAACATCTGTATTCAGTGTTTTGTGAGGGCACAAATTTTCAACTCCTTTGGATAAATGCCAACAAGCACTATTGCTTGATCATATGGTAAGAGTATGTTTAGTTTTGTAAGAAATCTTCTGTCTTCCAAAATAGCTGTTTTATTTTGCATTCCCAACAATATATTAGAATTCCTGTTGCTCCACATTCTCACAACATTTGGTGTTGTCAGTGTTCTGGATTTGGGCCATTCTCATAGATGCGTAGTGGTATCTCATTGTTTTAGTTTTCATTTTCCTGAGGACATATGATATGGAGCATCTTTTTATATGATTATTTGCCATCTGTATATCTTCTTTGATGAGGTGTCTGTTAAAGTCTTTGGCCCATTTTTTAATCAGGTTGTTTTCTTTATTTTTGTCCTATTTCATTTCCTAGTTTTTCTCCTCTTTATTTTTAACTGCCCATTAACCATATTTTGCTTTACTTTATTTCTTTCTTATATATCACTAAATTTATGATTTTGTTATTTTTTAAAAAATACAGTAACAAATTTAATCTTCAGATAAAGTGTTAAGAAGCAAATTAAATGAAACTAATTATCTACAAAATATTGAAGAATATAAAATTGTACTTTTGCCATTTTTTGAGAGGAAAAATCTCATTAAGTCAGGTTGCAAGCAGAGGTCAGTAATGTGAGAAGAGATATTTTTGGATTTTACTCTTTATCTTCTTCCCTCTACCTTCTTTATTCTCCATTTTATGGATCTTTCCCTAACTTTCAATCAATCTGCAGGAAAGTACAGGAATGCATTTTCTCTTACATAGACCAGTGGGGAGAAATGCCTAGTGTCTATTAGATTGGTCCAACTCTAACATAATCTTGTATTCTGCATTTTTCCTGTTGCTCTAATTAAGTGAAATTCCTTGCCCTCCGAAGAGCTTATTGAACTTGGCCTAATCCCACTTCCATGGCCTGATGCCAAAGTTCTCCCTACACTTTTTGAAAATTTCTGTTTCCATTATCATAGTTCTTCTTCTGGTTCAGCTTCCTCTCTGCTATCTCAGCTCCACTCTCTATCAGTTTTCAGAGCAAAAATAAGTCACAAATTTAGAAACTTTACCAAATATCTGAGAGTCACAGAAGAAATGATCATGTTCATCTGTATCTTGCTAGCTCCCGTGTGAATAGATTTCTCTGAAGCACTGTCATGGCGCAGGGGTGTTCTACTTCCTGATAATCATAC
>NW_011903082.1:0-1515 GCF_000151845.1 Pteropus vampyrus | reverse complement strand
CCAGAATAATAAGCTGAACATCTAAAACTCAACAAAAAACACCCAAACTACACACCAGCATGGCTGAGCATGGGATCTGTGCATAAGAGCTACCACAAGTCAGACCCTGGGTGTTGGGTGGTGGATTGGAAGAAATAAAGAAGCTGCCTCTTGCAGCAACCGGATGTCCTTTTAGGAGGAGGAGGAGGGAAGAAGGAGGAGAGTGTTCCCTGAACAGCCCTGCCTCAGACTTCTGTGAGCTCCACAGGGGCAGCAGCAGGGCCCAGTCATCAGGGCACAAAGCAGAGAGTGGGAGGGCAGAGAAACAACAGTTGATTTTTACTGGTCGCAGTTGCAAAACTGAGGCTGAGTTGCAGCTCCCAGCCCTCAACCCAGAGAGCCCCTTCCCTCATATCTTCCAAGACCCAACACTGTGAAACCCCTGGGGAATGTGAGCAATCGCTACCAAAACTGTTGCTAATACTGACAAGAACTGAAACTGAGGATAGCAAGCATGATTAAACATCTACAAGAAAATGAAAAGGCATTATTAAGACTTTATATAAAGCAAGGATCTAAGAGTCTTAGACACCACCTACTGGAAACCAAAAGAAAAGTGACTAAAGAGACACCTTTATATAAGAAATCTTCTTTTTGGAAGAAAAAGAGACACCTTTTTATAAGAAATCTTATAAAGAGACACCTTTATATAAGAAATCTTCTTTTTGTAAGAAAAGCAGAATACATTTCCATTAATGCACAGGTGGAAAAATAGTCCATTAAACACCACGAACAACCAAGGTGACAAGGCATCTCGGAAAGAAAGAGAAAAATCTCCAGAAAACAAGCTTATAGACATAGAAATATTCAACTTAAATGACAGAGAATTCGGGATGGTATTTCTGAAAAAAACTCAATGAGATCTGAAACAAGTCATATCAACAATTTCAGGAATTGAAAAAACAACTAAATAAGCAAAACAAGGGGATCGAAACCCTCAAAAAGAACAGGATAGATCTTCTAGAGATAAAACAAACAAACAAACAAAAAAAAACCAAAAACACTGCAAGAGTTGAAAAATGAGGAAACATAAGCGAAAACATAAGAAAAATGGGAATTCTTGAAGGAGAGGAAAAGGAACAGAAATTAGAAAGTATTTTCCGACAAATAGTTGATGAGAATTTCCCAAATCTAAGGAATGAGCTGGAACTTGGAATTCAAGAAGTCAACTGAATACCCAATTATCTCAACCCAAAAAAGCCTTCACCAAGACACATAGTATTAAAATTATCAAAAATCAATGACAAAGACAAAATGCTCAGGGCAGCAAGGGAGAAGACAGTAACTTACAAAGGAAAACCTATGTGATTATCCTCGGACTTCTCAGTGCAAACCTTACAAGTCATAAAGGAGTGAAATCACGTATTCAAACTATTAAATGAAAGGAACTACTAGCCAAGAATAATGTATCTAGCTAAGCTTTCCTTTAGATATGAAGGAGAAATAAAGACCTTTCTAGACATACACAAATTGAGG
>NW_011903081.1:0-1614 GCF_000151845.1 Pteropus vampyrus | reverse complement strand
CCTTACAGTTGTTTGTTTTGTGTGGTTTCATTTCATTAGTAAATGTAAACAATTAAATAATTAGGTGTAATTGAGGGAGAATATTTTGCTTATGAAGATGGCCTTTAATAATCAAATATTCGGTGCAAGTGCTTTTTCCCCCTGTCTCTCTCACAATACGTCAGGAATTGGAATTCTTCATTCCTCTCCTTTTGCTACCCTTGTATCAGTCATCTTGAGGTCAGTCAGCTTCGGGAAAAGTATTAGTTTATATAATTTTATTATAAATCTATAGAAACATTTGTATTTGCATATCGTACTTATATGTACTCTATTACGCACTTTAGAAAATTGGGCAGAGCCACATATTATTTTGTTTATTAAAATAAAATCTAACCTGTAGAATAGTTTAAATGTGTAATGTTAAGATGTATACATTCACACTACCTTTGCTCTTTAATTACTGTCTGGTTTCTGATAGATTTATTACATCGTGTAGTCATTCTCAATTATTGTTTTAAAAATGACTTCAAAAATTTCAGGTTTGAATTTTAACTTACGAGTGAAAATAATATGTGCAAAGTTGTGTCCAAGCTTTTTAACAGATTAGATTGGACTATATCAGTCTGTAATTATTAACCTAAGGGCTCAATTTGCACTCGAATCTAGAATATTGCATTTGAGGGAGGAGCAAACATAATGGAATGCATTTTTATAAAGCATGGTAAGGCATTTTTTAAAAAGTTTATTTTGCAACTGCATTAAAGTCAGATCGAGAGGTCTCACCATCAGGTGATTGACAGCCGTTCAGCTCTGAAGAGACTGAGGCTAACGTTCCTCTCCGTGGTCTGTGAGGTGGACCTCACTTCAGGGAAGGCGCTGGCCCCAGATGTGCAGCCGCAGGCTCTGGAGTAGGACAGACTCTCTGAGAGTGAGAGGCTTTAATCGCCTGCCGACCAACTTTTCTTCTGAAAGTTTTGAGTCTCAGTGTGATTCTTGAACTTTATGAAGAGTGTCTCTTGGAAGTTTGTCTTTAAAAAATGCAACGTATGCTAGTCTTCTCTGTCTTTTTGCTAATCTAGAATAACAAGAGTTAAATTCCTCATCTGACAAAGATTATGGCACATATTATCTGCACTTCTCTGCAATTAAACTCTCACTTTATGCTGTTGTTCTTGTATTTGTTGGAAAGTAGGTTAACATACCAGTGGGAATTAGGGATCTGGACTTGTCCTCGTGTCCACATAGAAGACCAGAGCTCTCATTTCTGTCTGTGACCTCTTGGTGATATCATGATGTGACTTGGCAAAAGAGAGGGTTTAGCAGAATCGAGGACCCCAGATGACTAGAACTAAAACTAGGAAATAGACCTGGTCCCTTAGGAAGAGGCTGATTTCGATCTTAGGGATCACAGAAGTGTTTGAAGTGTTATATGAAGAGTTAGCATCGACGCTACATATTCAGTGTATTTCTGGCTATGTCTGGAGCTTTGGCACGGAGAAGCCGAAGGGACATTTGTGTGTCCTCCCAGGTAGGGCCCCCATCAAACCACTTAGCAATAACATTTGGGTGCTCCGGCTGCAATGAACATTCTTACATATACATCTCTGCTCTCATGAATTCCTGAACAAGAAA
>NW_011903080.1:0-2125 GCF_000151845.1 Pteropus vampyrus | reverse complement strand
GGTTGCCTCTTAGACCAGAGGTTACAGCTGCTGCCAAAGTAGCCCTCTCAATATGACTTTCTTTTCTCAAGCTTCAATAAACATTCTCTCCCTTTACAACATCAAGCCAAAGATTTGTCAGTTCATATTAACTAGCTACCACTGAGGACATAAGTGCCAAGAAAGGGGTAGTGCCTTTTGAGTAACTCAGCACAGGGTACTGATTCTTCATTTTAGTAGCCAGATCCCAGAGGGCATTGTATTTACCCTGTTAAAGAGTTTGAAGATGATACAGCCAGTCCTAGAATGAAACCTCATTTCTTCTTATTAACTATTCTCTTTCCAATGTCTGGTACCTACTCAGTGCTCCTATAATACTTAATGAATAAATGAATGAACATTGAAAAACCAGCTCTGAATGAAACAGAAAGGAATAGTGATTAAAACTGATTTCCATTTTATTTTTGTATTACATGCTCACTGCCTACTTTTACAATCTATTCTTACTAAGCTTCTAGTCAGTGACCAATATATGTTTATTGACAAACAGTATGGATAACAAGGAGTTTGATGCAAAGGAGAATTATTGTCTCTAAAACTGTGAGTGAATTCATGGGCAAATCTCATGATTTGTATTGAGTTTTATGAATTTTTAAAGCTTTTATTGGAGAATTTTTCAAATAAAAAATCTGAATTTCATATTGCGAAAATATTAACTACTGAATTTTGTTATTCATAAACATATGAATTTTTTAGTTATCAAGAAGCAATATTAAAAACTGAATAAAAAAAAGACAACCATTGAATAGGAAAATATATTTGCAAGCAATGCTTCTGATAAGGGTTTAATATCCAAAATATACAAAGAATTCATACAATTCAATAACAACAAAAAACAACCCAATCAAAAAATGGGCAGAGGGCCTGAATAGACACTTCTCCCAAGAAGACAAACAAATGGCCAAAAAACATATGAAAAGATGCTCAATATTGCTAGCTATTAGGGAAATGCAAATCAAAACCACAATGAGATACTATCTCACACCTGTTAGAATAGCTGTTATCAACAGGACAAAGTAATAACAAGTGTTGGAGAGGATGCAGAGGAGAAGGAACCCTCATACACTGCTGGTGGGACTGCAGATTGGTATAGCCACTATGGAAAACAGTATGGAGGTTCTTCAAAAACTAAGAATTGATCTACCATATGATCCCTGCTCGGTATTTACCCCAAAGACTTGAAAACTCTAATCCAAAAAGATATTTGCACACCAATGTTCATAGCAGCATTATTCACGGTGGCCAGGACATGGAAGCAACCAAAGTGTCCCATGATAGATGATTGGCTAAAGAAGCTGTGGTACATAGATACAATGGAATATTACTCAGCCATAAGAAGAGATGAACTACTGCCATTTGCTACAACATGGATGGACCTTGAGATAATCATGCTAAGCGAAATAAGCCAGACAGAAAAAGTTGAAAATCACATGATATCACTTTTATGTGGGATATAAACCTAAAAGCAACAAACTAACAAGACTAACAGGACTAATAAACAGAGACTCGTGGACACGGACTATAGACTAGCGGTTACCAGAGGGAGGGGGAGGAGGGAGGTAGATGGGGTAAAAGGGGTCAAATATGTCATGACAGAAAGAAATCTAACTATGGGCAGTGAACATACAATGCAAAATATATATGACTTACTGTTGAATTGTATACTTGAAACTTACTTTACTGGATTTCGTTAACCAGTGTCACCATAATAAAAAAAAAAAAAACAGAATAAGTATCTTTGAAGCCACCATAATACTCAAATCCCTCTTATGTATAGCCATAAAGACAACAAATATGCAATTAAACTATGGAATACCTAGCTGGTGAAATGTTATGTAACCAATAAAAAATTATGAAAAATGACATATGAATTGCTTATTACATTAAGTGAAAAGAGCAATGTAAAAAATATTTATATGAATGAATATACCATGTAATAAAAAAGTTCATCCAAAACTTAGGTGTAGTAAAATTTAACAGTTGTCTGGATTATTGTACTGCAAACAACTTTTCCTTTTATGTAAAAAAATTTTCCAAATTTTCTAATATAAGCATATATTATTTTCATAATGAAAAATGTTAATTG
>NW_011903079.1:0-2171 GCF_000151845.1 Pteropus vampyrus | reverse complement strand
GATACTGACCCTTTTTTACTGGCTGAAGGTATAAAACTGGCCAGTTAGAAAAAAGTTAACCCGAGTCACTGTTTTGATTCTCAGTTCCTTTGATAAAGATCATTTGAGAAAATTGCTCTGTTTAAAGTACTTCTTTATTTGCCACCTGAATGCCTGTGTTGTAGTGCTGCTAATTTCAGAAGTAATTGACCTTTTACTTAGAAAGCCTCTCCTAAAACACTCATGCCAAGGGGCTGGTGGGGCCTGGCGCTCCCTTTCTCAGCGCTGTTTCATCATGTGTTAGGAAGACTCCGTGGAAGCTGGAGAAAGTCGTCCACCTCCCGGCCCCTGCCCCCCGCGCCCCCCGCGCCCCCCGCGCCCCCCGCCTCCATTTCTGTTTAACTCAGAGTCTTAGAATTAAATTAACTTTCTCTCTCTCTCTCTTTTTTTTTTTAAACGCCTGCAGCACCTGGTCTTCCTGGGTGGTCTCCCATCCAAGTACTAACCAGGCCTGACCCTGCTTAGCTTCCGAGATCAGACGGGATGGGGTGTGTTCAGGGTGGCATGGCCGTAGACAAATTAACTTTTTCAAGTTATGATATCCTACTTACAGGCGTGTAAATCATATATTTTGGTGATAACTCTTTGAAGAACCTACGTTTGTTTCCTTTTTTTGCCAAAGTTGTTTTGGCTCAGATTAATTTTGTCACTAGTACATGGGAAATGAAACAGTAAATAATAGACGCTTTTTGTGGAAAATCTGGCAAATACAAAAATTCAGACTGTCTTTCAAAAGTTCTGTCTCGAAGATAACCACTGTTGAACATTTTGATGTATTTCTTTCATGCTTTTTTTTCAAACATGTATTATCAAAGAAATTTCAGTGTAATTGGGGTTTTGGTATTCAGTTTCTGTATTGAAGCTTTTTGCTAAATGATAATTCCCAAGTCCTTGTGAATTCTTAGTGTTTGCCTCCTCATTTAAGTGGAAGTTTAGTTAATGATCATTTGTTCATGAGAACCTGGTTTTTCGGGTGGGGTGTTGGGGAGGGCTTAGGAAGTGCTGTTCAGGTGTTCTTTCTGCCAGGTGAGAAGCATATTCCCCGGAAGTGCTGATTGAAGTAGGTTTCCCATTTCATCTGTTCTCAGTGACAGTCATTTTGTTGTACTAGGAAATAAACTTTGTGAAATTCCCAGAATATTCAGCTTTTGTTCGTGAAGATCCTGAAGTTTTTTTCGTCTCCCTCCCAACCTAGACTTCGGTCCCACCTGGAGATGGCCCAAAGCGTGTTCCGATGGCTCAGCATCCCTTATCTGCAAAGAGCGGCCAGGCTCAGCGGGTCTTGTGTCCTTCAAATCCCGCCCAGCGAGGTCCTACGCAAGCGCAAAAGCTCGTCTCTGGCCACAGACCGGCTCAGAATCTGAAGCAGAAGCAGTTGCAGGCGACCAGCGTCCCTCGTCCTGTCTGCAGGCCACCGAATAATGCTCAAAAGAGTGACCAGCCGCAGCCACCAGCCCCTGGTAAATCAGCTTTTTGAGACTCATCAGACAGTCATCATTCTTCCTAGTTGCCAAAAAAAAAAAAAAAAAGCGGGGTACAGGCTCGTGTTTAGTATCGTTTGGGGCCCTAGCTTTTATATCATTTCTGCCGAGGACGAGGAGAAAAATTCGATGTCAGGTTGAAGCAACGATTTGTCTTGTGGGCCAGGCTGGTGCTAAGAATGCAGACAGACCTGATTCCTACCCTCACGGCATGTTCGAAGAACTGAAAAGTTCCGAGGTTCTGCAGCATGGAGGAAAATCGGGCAAAGTGGGTAGATCGAGGCGGGCGGGGGTGAGGCCACGGTGGGCACTGCCGGCCGTGCTGGGGAGCGGGTTTCATCCCCTGTGTGATGGGAAGTTGCCAAAGGCTTTTGAGCAGAGCGACTGACCTGCCTTTTGGAAAGCTTACTCTTCTGGATGTGAGGGATGAGTAGGAGAGAAGCAATGTTGGGCCCAGGGGTACCAGACAGGCTGTTGTGGTTTTGGTCAGAGATGGCAGTGGCCTGAACCGGGTGGGCAGAGTGGATGTTAACAGTCACTACTTCGCATTTGTGGAGTGCTCACACAGTAGGCTTTCAGGTGGTGCTGTCTTCATTTGATCCTTGTAACCGCTCAGTGGAGGTAGTTATTACAGGGAGGAAGCTGAGACTC
>NW_011903078.1:0-1388 GCF_000151845.1 Pteropus vampyrus | reverse complement strand
AGGGGATTTCAAGGACTGTACCCATCCCTGCCTTTCCCAGCCCCACTGTCAACTGCTCTTCTTTAGGTCCAAATGATTTCTTCCCTGAGACGTTGCAACAGCCTTCTTACTGCCCTCCTGGCCTTCTGTGTCTCCTCCCTCTAATTTATGCCTCACACTAAACTATTAGGTTGCATCAGGTCAAGCACTTGCTTAAAACTGGCACTTATTATCTCCAGAGTAAAGTCTGTATATCTTTCCGCATAGAATTCAAGATATTTTATGACCTTTCCCCAATGGATTTTTTATCCTCTTTGCTGACGACATGCTCTTCTCACCTGTCTTGCCTCTCCTCACTTTATCCGCCTGCTAAAATCCTCCTCCAGTCCCTCTGTGGAGAAGCCCTCCCCAGACCCTCTAGCTGGAATTGATCGTTCACCTCTCTAAAAAAAAAACACTTCATTAATTTCGAGTAGTTTTTCTTCTCATGAAAGTTGTACTGCAAATAGTTTAAAGAGTCAAATTCTTCCGTGAGTCGTGCTATACAAAGCAGTCGCCCCTCACTTTTCTTCCACTCTCCAGAGACAAGCACTTACGATCCTCATAGCTTATTTTTTGTCAGCTACTTACACTAACTTCTGCGTCTCCAAATAATGTGCTGATATTGCCACCTCCTGACTTTTTCAGTTTTTAGACATTTAGGATTTAGTTCCTGCTTAACCCCCTTTCCCTGACTACACGCCAGCTTCCTATCTCTCATCCTTCCCATGTGGTTATAATTTGATTTGGTCAATTGTCAGTTTGTTATTTGTTATTCTATAAATATCACCCACAGCTGAACCATATATTTATACTATCATTATTTCTCTCCTGCTTGATAACATTTTCCCCTGGAGTTAAAATTGTCTTTATTTTTTTATTTGTTTAGTTTTCTATGCACTCATTACTAAGTCAACTTAAAAATGTATGCCCATTAGTTTGGGGACAAATTTTTTGTGTGTTTATTTATTTTTTAAAATTTATTTATTTAAATTAGTTTCAAGTATACAGTACGCTGGTTAGACATCTATATAGTTCATAAAATGGTCCCCCCAGTTGTTCCCTCCCTCCCTCCCCTGGCCCACCACCTAGCCATCATATTATTGCTAACTGCATTCCCTCTGCCATGCTCCCCATCCCCATGGCCAACCAGCAACTACTAATTTGTACTTATTTAAACCTTCACCCCATTCTCCCAGTCCCCCAACGCCCCTCCCCTCTGTCTGTCACCAAATTGTGCACTATATTTATGAGTCTGTTTTTGATTAGTTTGTTCTTTTTGTTCCTTAGATTCTGCATATAAGTGAAATCATATGGTATTCATCTTTCTCTGTCTGACTTATTTCACTCAGTATAATAACCTCTAGGTC
>NW_011903077.1:0-3464 GCF_000151845.1 Pteropus vampyrus | reverse complement strand
GAATTGGGGGCTCGGATGGGAAGAATGGCAGTGCACAGAGTAGGGAGACAGGCTGGAGTGGAGGACACAGGAGCAGCTTCTCTCGGGCCAGCCGCGCCCTCCTCACTGTAGACCTTGCTGTGGGCACTGCAGCCGCGGGGCCTGCCCTGAGAACTGCTTTTCCATCAGCAACAGCAGCTTCTGTCTCTTCGCATGCTCACTCCGTGCCAGGTGAGATTCTTATGCTTTGTGTGCGACTAGCTCATCGACTCTCTAAACACCACCATGATGTACAGGCTGTTTTCTCACTTTATGGGTGGGGGAGAGACTGAAGGACAGGAGGAAGTGAACTGTCTGTGGTCGTTTGTTCCCAGCGCCCTGTTGCTGCAGCTGGGTGGGGAGAATATCTTTGTCTCAAGCCGCCCACATGCTGGTCTCCTGCTCGCTCTGCCTGGCGTGGATCTTGGTCCTAACGAACTTATATAGTCCGATGCGGTCAAGTCTAGCGCTGAGATTCTCAGGATCTGGAGCCAGACTGCGTGGCATCCAACGCTGTCTCCACCTCTGCTTGGGTCACTTCGTCCTCTCCTTTCTCAGTCTGTGAATCTGCAAAGTGGGGATAATGATAACGCCTTCTGGAACCTGTCATGCTGGCATGGCAGTGAATGCTGACGTGCAGGGAGCAAGCCGCAGACGTAAGCCGTTACCATCGCCCTCGCTGCTGCTCATCTAGAACTTGCTCTGCCTTTCTTGTCCTGTCTTTAGAGCGAAATGTCTTTTTTTTTGTGCCCTTCTCTCCACGTCCCTCTTGTTATCCCGACCTTGTCTTGCCTGTGAGAGTCACTTGTTTATAAAAATTATCTGTTTTTAGGTCACCATAATCGTCGTTTCTTTACTGAACAAGTGGAACCTCTCTCTGATGGCAGCTGGCATTGTTGGAAAACAGTGCCTGCCTTAGAATAGCCAGCGTAAGAAGCATCGAGCCTTAGATGAAGCTTGGTTAATTATCTGTGTGCTTTATGCCTAAAGTATGGATCATGGTTTTCATTTTCCTCTCAAGACTGTGAGATGTCTGCTTTGAATTAATCCAGGAGAACGGTGCCTTTTTTTTTTTTTTTTTAAAAAAAACTCTCTATTGCTGTGTCGGCACTCAGAATTATTGCCATAGAGTTTTTCTTTTTCCTTCTCAGAGAATCGAACAGTATGTCAAATAATTTTGGGATGAAATGTAATTATTTCTAGTTTGAAAAAGAAGAGTAGAAAAGAACTTTGTGAAGGTTGTGCTCCAGAAAGAAGTGTTCTCAATGTCAGTTTTTTTTGTTTGTTTGTTTCTGAGGTGTTTTAAAAATCACTGTGGATCACTTCTCAGATCTTTGGGCTAAGATCAAGTGCAAAATCACTGGGTTTTTCTACGGGCTGTGCTGGAAATCATAAGCCTGTGCCTACCGTGGAAGGCAGATCTCACTCTGGGCCGAGCCCGGCAATTTTCATGCTGAACGGAGTCAAGTCCTGAGTACAAATCAATGTCACATAGAAATAGGCCGGGTATGATTTCTCTGTACGGCCTTGGGTCATGAAAGCATCTACCTCACTTGATTACGGGCTTCTGGAGAAGAGAGCTCTTGACTTTTGTGTTCACTGCTGTCCCACCTCTGATAGGTGCCTGGAACATAGTAGATGCTCGGGAAATATGGAAGGAATGAGAGAGCCGTGGTGAGGTGACCTCAGATCACACATCTGCCTACCGGAAGAAGGAGCTGCCCAGCTGGCCTCTCCTGGGCCTGCATACAGGAAGTCAGGGGTCAAGGCCTGTTCTTCAGACATACGAGGAAGCCCAGAGGAAAAGTCGTGGGTAGGCACGGGTCACTCAAGGAAGACAACTTTTCATCCCCAGTGAGAAATGCAGTGAAGAAAAGGCCAGACATTGCATTGAACTACCCCGTGGGTTTGCCACCCTGTGAGCTCCCCAGGAAGGGAAGGGTGTCCCCTGGCCTGCCCACATTGGGGTCTGTTATTTAGAGGCTCTGCGGGGTAGGACTGAGCAGGGGACAGTAGGGGAGTGTGGCCATGTGTGTATTTGATTAAATGTCCAGACACACACAATGGTTTGCCAGATCTCCATCCACCTTAGAGCCTCTGTCCACAACCTTTTCTTGAGGGGTCCGTAGTGGAGTCAGGCCTGTGTCTCCAGGTGCACAGCTCATGCCCCGTTGCTCTGCATCTCTTCCCAGGGGGTGAGCTGTTTCATGTGGCTGCATTACCTCCAAGCTGAAGCTTATTCATCCATAAGTACAGCTTAAACAAGTTATATTTGCTAGAATTCTTTTATTTTAAATAAGCGATTTTTTTAAATTACGAAAAAAAAATATAGATGGTACAGGAAACTTAAACAATACAAAGAGAAACATTGAAAGAAAATGAAATTATTTATGATCTATTACCCAGAGAAAGCCATAGTTAACATTTTGATTTGTATTATTTTAGGTTTTTTCCTCCCTCTGCCATAATGCATAATACTTGCTCTGTGCATAAGGTATGCCGCATCTGAAATAAAATTTTGTAAGCTGTCTTTGTCACTTGGCATTGCACCCTCAACATCTTTCTATGCCAATAAACATTCTTCCCCAACTCGCTTTTCTTTAAAGCTGTGGAAGGTGGCAGAATATACTACCCCAAAATATGCCGCTTTGGCATAAAGATTATTTTGAGCTGAGAGCAGTAGAGAGGAGGCAGATGCAGCGAGAGCTCGGTGCATTCTCCCTATTTGCCTCAAAGCGGGGTATAAGTTTGCAAGAGTGACCCTCCTTCCCTTTCTACCAGGAAGGACAGAGGTTGGTTATTGGAGACAGTGTTGCCTCCAGCCTAGAGGTGGCTCCAGAGGAATCTACATAACGAACCTCAGCTAGTTTTTCTGTGCTGTTAGTTCCCTTCCATGTGTTGACTTTCCCGCAGTTTGCTGCCTTTGGAAGCCCCAAACTCCTTTCCTATGTACTGTCATTTGCCCATAAATTATTGTTCTTTATTGGGGATGCTGTATAAGCCGGAGTTCTAAGCCACCGCTTTGAGTTATTCGTTTTCTCTTGAGTATCTTCCATGTATGCAGGAGGTATGCATGTTAATCAATTTCTGTTTTTCTATCGTTAATCTGTCTTCTGTTATAGTAGTCCCAGTTAAGCACTCAGAAGGGTGAAGGGAAAATTGTTTTTTTCTCCCCTACAACTGCAACACAGTTCATTCAATAAAGGCAAGCATCTTCATACAGTCTGCGCTGGTGTTGGGCTCTAGAAGGGTGTCTCTCTCTGGTTTACAGGTGATGTAGACAATGCTGGATTGAACATGCCGGCTCACGCATCGCTTGCACATCGCCGATGATATTCTTAGGCGTAATTGTTGGTTGAGGAATTTCTGAGTCAAAGCATTTTTTTCCCCTCTGCTTTCGCCAAAAAGCCCCCGGAAAGATTCTACCAGTCTACATTCCTCCTCTC
>NW_011903076.1:0-1213 GCF_000151845.1 Pteropus vampyrus | reverse complement strand
AATATAGTGGACAATTTGGTGACAGACAGAGGGGAGGGGTGTCGAGGGGATGGGAAGATGGGGTGAAGTGTTAAAGAAGTACAAATTAGTAGTTGATAGCTGGGCACGAGGATGGGGAGCACGGCATAGGGAATGCAGTTAGCATTAATATGATGGCTAAGTGGAGGGTCAGGGGAGGGAAGGAAGGAGCAATTGGGGGGATCGTTTTATGAACTATATAGATGTCTAACCAATATAGTGTATACTTCAAACTAATTTAAATAAATACATTTTTTAAAAAGATGCTATCACCCATAACACTTAGGAAACTATAAGGTTTCAGAAACAGAGACCAAATATACATTTCTTATTATGACACAGCTGCTCACTGCCCCTGCTGTACCAGTCGAATCTTCTAGAGCTTCTCCTTCACCCTGGCCTCTGCAATTGCACCAGCACAGAGATAGGGCTAAGCTATGTTGATCTAGGGCAGAAATCTCACCTGCCTCAAATACTCACCATGGACTTCATGACATAGTGTAACGCATGGCACCTTCTTCCTCTTATTATCAAGGTTAGTATGAGACACTTTCATGACAGCAGAAGCCTTCTAGGGAATGAAGCATGAAGAATATATTTAGCAGTCACTCTATCAGGTATGGGATGAACGCACATCGTCTAACTGTATAATTAAGCAAAATTTATAGCTGTGGAGTCTGCGCGTTCACAGCCGTTACAGAGTCAGGTAATCTTCATGCACAGGAAGCCACAATGATACAGAGACAGGGCCTTCAGATACACAGGGTTGTGAACAAAGCTGGAAGGGGATGGTGGTCAGTCCTTGGCAGGGCAAGCCTAGTATCCGAACCAGGGAGGTATTCAACCTCTGTAGGCTGCTTTTAGCCTGCCCCCCACATCAGTTAGAGAATGGACACCCAAGTGATTGGGAAATGCCTCTGGACACTACCCTCTCTTTCATATTACTCCTTCGTTTTCACAGTAGCAGTGGAATAAATCTAGGCCAGTAGCAGCAGCAGCAAACCCTATTTTCCCAAATTTCCATATCATGTTCTTATTTTTACCAAATCAATCCAACCAATTGGAAATAGCCTCAATTTAACATCTGATCCCTGCTGGAGTCATTTCCACTGTTAGTGGAAAATAGGTGACGCCCACCACCTGGACTGGTGATTAGTAGTGGAGAGTGTGGGGAGGAACAGGGCCTGGCATTTTG
>NW_011903075.1:0-1599 GCF_000151845.1 Pteropus vampyrus | reverse complement strand
CAGTGCCTGTTGGGACATTTGGAAGTTGAATGTGGATGCAGATTAAATAACAGTACTACTGGATCAATGTTCAACTTCCTGATTTGATAACTTGCGCGGTTCCTATTCTTAGGAAATACACATTCTGGGCTAAAGGGATACCGTGTTTCCAGTATTTTAAAATGGTTCAGAAATACAGACACACACATGCATGTACATATATTAAAATTAAACAAACAAACAAACTCCTAAACACTGAGGACAAGCCATGCAGCAAGCCAGGCCGCATGCAGGGTTAGGCTGGGCCCAGGCGTTAGTTTGCTTCAGTAAATTGCCCAGGGGCCCTAAAGTCAGGTCTCCGGTGGGGAAAGGTCCAGCTGGCTCAGGGCTCGGGGAGGAGAGGCCTGTTCACTGGGAGCCGCTGAAGCAGCCTCCAGACCTGTTCCGACAGGTGGGCCTGGTGCAGGGAGTTTAAAGGCTTTAGCAGCAGTTCCAAGTCTCGGGACCTGAGGGGAAAGCATTTGAGGAATGTGATTAGTGGGGCACAGAGCTTTTCCTGGGGGGTGCAGACAAGCCGGGCACAGGCCCTGGAGAACTCAGCCCGAGTTTGAGAAACTCAGACACTGCGTTCACTCTGGTCACCCTACCAGGGACATTTTTCTGTCCCTCAGATCCTCCTCTCCTCCACCCTTTCCTCCAGGCAGCATCTCCTGATTGCTCCCACATCACCCTCCCCTGAATCTCCCAGGCCTGAGCCCATGGCTTTTCTCTGGTGCGGACTGTTCTCTGCGGAGCCCTTGGAGGAGGCTGGTCTCAGGTCAGCTTGGGCAGAGCCCGGGGCTCCGCCTCCTCTTTTTCTTTCTTTCCCTCTCCCTCTATTGCACAGAGCCTCGCCCAGGCGGTGCAGGGGAATCTATGGGAAAAGCTGAGGAGGAGTTGACCGGATCTTCCCATTCATTTGAAAGTGACAGAGTGGACCCCCTACCCAATGCTGGAACAGAATACGGCTGGTTAGAGAACAGTCCACAGCTGCTCAGATGGTCTTGGTCAGATAGGGCTCCTGGCAGGAGGTGACCACTCGGCAGGACTCTGACGATGGGGAGATTCAGAGAGAGAGTTAATGGGTCGGAACGAGGTCCCTCCTTCTCTTCAGCATATGGTCTTGGAGCATCTCCATGGTCAGCCTCTCGATGTTAAGCAGAGAGCAGAGGCTCTGACCTCATGGTCAACCTACGTGAAGGGGTGTGGAGATCTGGGCATAAGTAACTGCACTGGGAGGTGAGAGGAAGTACAAGGCGCTGGGGCAGCTCAGGGCAGGGAGGGAGGGGACTTGGGGGCGAGGAAGCACCACAGGATTTAAACAGAGGGAGAAGGGGAGCCCTTTACTCCATGCGGAGGAGTCAGGGTGGGCAGAAGCAGGAGTTGGGCAAGAGAAGGCTGGCTCGGCCGGTGGCCTGGCTAGGGAGCGGACGGGGTTGAGCCAGGGTGTGGGGGACGGGCTAGGAGGAAGGTAGATTTGCTAGGCTTCCAGGAGGGTCTAAGGTGCAGACACGTAGATGACCGGGCGGGGCTTTCCTTGTGCTTCCAAATCAGTTTCCTTGCTCCAAGCACCTGGCACAC
>NW_011903074.1:0-3041 GCF_000151845.1 Pteropus vampyrus | reverse complement strand
AAAAAAAAAGGGTCATTCAATAAATGGTGTTGAGATAGATCAAATTTTAATTTTTTAATCATAAAACTACTAGAAGAAAACATGAATAAATTATTTTATAATATTAGAATGGGTAATTCTAAAGCGTGAAAAAATAAATCGGATTACATACAAATTAAAATAGTCTACATGGCAAAAATAATATGATTAAAAAAGTTAAAAGTTAAAGAAAAAATTACAGCATTATTGCAGTCTAAAGGCCAACTTCCTTAATACATAAAGAGCTCCTCCAAGAAGACAAACAGTTTGTTTGGAGAAAAAGTAAGCAACAGGCATATAAAGGCAATTTAAAGAAAAAGAAGTATGTGAGAATTTAAATATATGAAAAGAAGTCCAACCTCACTCATAATAAAGTAAATGCGAATTAAAGTTAAGAGATACCAATTTTACCTATCAGACTGACAATGATCAAAAAAGTCAAAAGCCTGCTGGTTGGTGAAGGAGAAACAGGCATCCTCACACATTATTGGTAGAAATGTAATTGGTTCAATATCAATGGAAGGCAATTTGGCAATATCTACCAAAATTTTAAATGCACATACCTTTTGATCAACAATTCTATTTCTAAAAATATGTCCTACAGATATTTTATACAGATGAAAAATGACAAAGATATTCTTATATGAGTGTTAATAGCTATAGATTAATGTCCATCAATTAAGACTAGTTAAATAAAGTTTGACACGCCCAAAAAAAGACTATTATGCAGCCATTAAAAAGAGATGAAGCAACACAATTACTAACAAGAATGATCCCTAAACTATAAAAAAGCAAAACAATATTATATACTTTATGCTATAATGTAGGTTTAAATAATATAGGAATATATATACACGCATAGGTCTTGTATAAACACTGACTATCTCTGAAATGTCCACAATAAACTAAAAGGAATAATTGTCTCTGTGAAGAAGAATTAGGTGGGCACAGGGAGGGGGAGACTTACTTTGCATTCTAAATCCATTTGTACCTTCATTACTATAATCCATGAGCTCATATTACTTATTCAAACAATATGAAATATAGCATAAGAAAAATTTGATATTATCAATGTTGGTTTCAGTTTGAACCAGATGGCCTCAAAGGATCAATACTCTAAGGAAAAGGCTGCCCCTTATTTAAGAAGACAACTGTTTGCTTTTGTCATCTGTAGCTGGTTACCAGGCATCATACCTTGCTCAAATTCTGCATTGTTAGCAGAACATATGGTCTAAAGCTGAGCTTTCTGATATGGTAGCCACTAGCCACATGCGGCTATTTAAATTTAAATTTTAATTAAAATATTTTTCAATTACAGTTGACATTCAATATTACTTTATATTAGTTTCAGGCGTACAGCATAGTGTATAGCAAATATCTGACATTTATATAATTTATGAAGTGATCCCCTGAGGAGTCTAGTACCCACCTGGCACTATACATAGTTACTACAATATTATTGACTCGATTCCCTATGCTGTACTTCACATAACTATTTCATAACTACCAATTTGCATTTCTTAATCCCTTCCCTCTTTTCACCCAATCCCCCGAGCCCTGTCCCATCCAGGAATCATAAGTTCTCTGTATCTATGAGTCTGTTTCTAAAAATTTTAATTTAGTTCCTCAGTCTCACTAGCCACATTTCAAGTTCTCAATAGCCATATGAGGCTAGTGCCAATGAATAAAACAGAGAAATTTTCATCATCATAGAAAGTTCTATTGGGTAGACTGGTCCAAAGAATAGCATGGCCACTAAGTTGCTAGTCTAATTTTGTCAACTCTTATGATTACTTATTTATTTATTATTAATAAACTCCTTATGAATTGAGATTAATATTTTATATCCAGAAGTAAAAAGAAGTATATACTAAACACTAAATGTATATAGAATAGATATAATTCTTAATTCAAAGTCCTTATCCTTGAACATCAAAAATATAATCAACATAGGCATCCAACTAAGTATAACAAATGTATACAATATAGTAAATCACGCAGTGCTTATTCCATATATACATGAAACAATCTGAGGGAAAGATTGAAAGTTAAAAAACACAAAAAGCGCTACACTGGACCTGGAGGTTGGAAAAAGCATAAGAAATCAGGTTTAGGAACACAAAAACAAATTTTTAAAAAGTGTAAGGAAAGCAGATGATGAGAATCAGCTGGTGGAGGGCTTTAAAAGTCAGAGGCTTGCATTTCATCAGAGGGCAACAGTGAAACTTCTGAAGAACTCCTGTTCAGCCTCTCACCTCAGCACGACCACAGTTGACCACTGCCTATTCTCCTCTCCTAGGTTCCATGACTTTATGTATCCCTAGTTTTTTTCTACCCAACCTCCAAATATTCGACAGCTATGAGAAAGAAGGAAATTCTGTTGCTTATGACAAGATGAAACTTGAAGACATTTATGGGTGAAACTTGAGGACATTATGCTAAGTGAAATAAGCCAGACAGAGAAAGACAAATTACTGTATGATATCACTCTTATGGGGAATCTAAAATAAAGCAAACTCATAGAAACAGAGTAAAAGGATAGTTGCAAGGGGCTGAGGATAGGGGAGATGTGGAGATGTCAATCAAAGGGTACAAAGTTCCGGCTACGAGATGAGTAAATTCTGGGAATCTAATGTACACAATGGTAACTATAGTTAATAAAACTGTATTATATATTTAAAAGTTGATAAGATAGATTTTAAATGTTCCCATCACAAAAGAAAATTATATATATGCGAGGTGATGGAAAGTTAACTAACCCTACTGATAATCATTTCACATTATATAAATATTACCAAACAATCATGTTGTACACCTTAAAATCATACAATGTTATATGTCAGTTGTATCCAATAAAGCTGGAAACAATTTAAAAAGAAATTCTTCTCCAAACTCCACTCAAATATCCAAATGGCTTATCTGACATGCCAACTTGGATGTCCCACCAGCATCTTGTCCAGTAAAGGGCTTTTAATAAACACCAGCAAGCCTCACTTGGGGCACAATAGAACTAACTCACATGC
>NW_011903073.1:0-3006 GCF_000151845.1 Pteropus vampyrus | reverse complement strand
CAACAAAAGTCTATGTTTGATTCAGAGTGTATTTTAAGCATAAAATATACTCATTTTTAAACTTTAAACATTATTAGTGGCATAATTTTCTCTTTTTTAAGGTTAAAAAAAATCTGCATGAAAAGATTCTAATAAACAACCTAACCATGTTTTAGTTTTTATTCCAAAAGCCCAAGGTAGCTAATCACCAAAATCACTTAGAGATTTTTCTTTATAAACATATATTTGTAATTTATTTCGGTATGTCTAACAATAATTATAAAGACTCACAAGGATCTATACCAAACCTAATCTTTCCTTCCCACCCTCCCCTCAAGCCTTACTGCCTGCACTTGGGGAAAGTTTCTATTATAGATTTTAAGAAAGATTCAGTATCTAAAAATTATGTTATACAAACATACTGTGAAAATACATGATGACAAGGTCATGCTTAACCACAATATAATAGAGTATTCTACATAATTCTGGTAGAAAAATAATTTCTAAACTACTACATCTAAAATAGTAAATGAAGAATCTCCTCACAACTGGTTTCCTCCGGAGCCTCGCTGCTGCACATACACTAGTATGTGACTTTAACAATTAAAGAAAAATGAGTCTCACTCTCTTTTCAAACATTTTGCATATTTATTCAAATAATAGAACTGGTGCATGACAATTTGAAATAGTGTGGTCTCTTTTTAATTGAATCAACTGGTCACTCTAATTAAAGGAAGTTTTCCCCCCAATACTGAGAATAAATTGTTCTAGACTTAGTCTATATCATGGCCACCATACATTGACAGCTTTACCCATTGCCATTTTTTAATAGTAGCCATGGCTTCTTGTGTCAACAGACAGAACTCATGGCTGGAAGAATCTTATGATATTTCACGGATCACAAATCAGTTAGTATTCTCCCTGCCCTGCTCTGTTTATATTTTGGCTCCCAGAGGATACTCTTATATAAAATGTATAGGTTCCAATATTGCAGTGTTTCCATTTTCTCTCCAACACTAACAGAGACACCAGGAGAAGTTTCTGCTGCTTTTTTATCCTTTCATATCCTAAGTTAGCAAAACTATGCTCAGCATACTCAGCATTAATTATCCAAATATCCTCACTGACATTTTATGTGTTAGTGAGGATTCAGAGTTCCCATAAGAGGACTTTGAGAAGAAGGTTTTCTAAATCAGAGAATTGTGTTAAAACAAACTTACGCAATCAAATACAACAAACAAACAAACAAACAAATAATAGAAAGGTATCTACCAGTTGGGATGGCGATATAGGGAAACACTGTACTGCCTCCTCTTGAAACGACATCAAAATTACAACTAAACTACAGAACAACGATCATTGAGAAATGCCCAAAGTCTAGCTGAACAAAAGTCCTATAACTAAGGATATACAGAAGAAGCCACCTCAACATTGATAGGAGGGGCAGAGATAAGAAATAGTCTGTTCCCGCACCTACCTATGGTGGTTAAAAATTGAGAGGGATATCTCGGCTACAGAGGTCTTCCCAAAGGAACAAAGATCCCAGCCCCCACAAGGCTCCTCAGTCCAGGGTTCCAATGTCGGGAATAGAAATCTCCACAACTGCTAGTTGTGAAAACCAGTGGAGATGGTGGCTAAGTGAGAGAGAGGGCTGCTGGAGTTCCAGACATTCCTCTTAAAGGGCCCACACACAGACTTACTCACTGATGGACTCACTCACTCTGAGCTCCAGCACTGTGGCAGCCTGAAAGGCACCAGGGAGATATGGAAAGGAAGTGAATTATCTGGTTTCAGGTGAGAGCTGAAGAGGCAGCTTTCTTCCAGACAACATCAAGCATACCAACATTCACTTCATAGGGGTATCAGAAGGAGAAAAGAGAGAGCTAGAAATTGAAAACCTATTTGAAGAAATAAAGACAGAAAAATTCCCTAACCAATTGAAGGAAATAGACATACAAGCCCAGGAAGCACAGAGAGTCACAAGCAAGATAATCCCAAAGAAGCCCACACAAAGACACATCATAATTAAAATGTCAAAGGTTAAAGACAAAGAGAGAGAAGCAGTTAGTTACCTACAAGAGAGCACACATAAGACTGTCAGGTGATTTCTCAACAGAAACTTTGCAGGCCAGAAGGGACTGGCTTGCAATATTCACAGTGATGAATAGCAAAGACCTGCAACCAAGACTACTCTATCCAGCAAAGCTATCATTTATAATCAGAGGACAAATAAAGAGTTCCCCAGACAAGAAAAAGCTAACGGAGTTTATCACCATCAAACTTGTATTATGGGAAATGTTAAAGGGACTTTTTTATAAAGAAGAAAAAAGATAAAAAATATGAATAATAAAGTAGCAATAACTACATATCTATTGACAATTACTTTAAATATAAATGCATTAAATGCTCTAATCAAAAGACAAGGATAGCTGAATGAATAAGAAAACAAGACCCTTAACATATACTGCCTCAAGAGACTCCAGATCAAAAGACACACACAGATTGAAATAAAGGGATAGAAAAAATATTTTATAAAAATGGAAACGAACAACCCCCCCCCAAAAAAAATGCTGAGGGAGCAATACTTATACCAGATAGAACAGACTTTAAAACATAGGTTCTAACAAGAGACAAGTAATCCCACAAGACAGTAATCTCACTTCTGGATATTTATCTGAGCAAACCCAAAAGACTACTTCAAAGGGACATGTGTAGCAACCTGGGTGTCCATCAATGGATTAATGAATGAAGAAGAGGTAATACGTGTATATACAATGGAATGTTACTCAGCCATAAAAAAATGAAACCTTACCATCTGCAACAATGTGGATGGACCTAAGAGTAATGTGCTGAGGGAAGTAAATCAGGCAGAGAAAGACAAATGCCATATAATATCCCTAATATGTGGAATCTAAAGAAAAAAATAAAGGAACAAACAAAAGAGAAACAAATTCATAGGTACAGAGAACATTTTGATGGTTGCCAAATGGAAGGGGTTTTGGAGGAATGGGTGAAAATAGGGAAGGG
>NW_011903072.1:0-1167 GCF_000151845.1 Pteropus vampyrus | reverse complement strand
GAAGGAAGGAAGGAAGGAAGGAAGGAAGGAAGGAAGGAAGGAAGGAAGGAAGGAAGGAAGGAAGGAAGGAAGGAAAGAAGGAAGGGAGAGAGGAAGGAAGGAAGGAAAGAAAAAGAAAGAAAGAAAGAAAAGAAAAAACCTCATGGTCAGGAAGCAACTCAAGGTCTAAGAAAAGAGAACTAGCTTCTACTCTCAGTTTTGCCACTAACAGTCTGGGTGAAAGAAGCTGGGCAAGTAGTATAACCTGTCTAAGAGCTACATTCTTCATTTGTAAAATGAGAACAATAGCTGTCCTGCTTAGCTCATAGGTTGATATGAGGATCAAGTCAGACAACAAATATGAAAGTGTTTTGTAAGCAGTAGAAGACTCAATACATGTAGAGAATTAAAATCTAATTTAACAAGAATCAACGCTTTTTAAAAAAAACTCTAGATATATGAACACATGCAACATGTGAGTACATATATATAAGCACATACACTCATAAAAGTATACAAAAGGCAACTGTATGTGTTGCCAACTTTCAAATTTGTCAAACTTTCATCAATACTTGAACTCTGCCCTTATTTTCAATGTTCTATTCCCCTGGTCTAAATATTTAAAACAATGTACCAGAGTGCATGTTAGAGGAAGGAGTGGGTACACTCCCAAATTTTCTTGCATATACCAGCGAACTTCCAGCTGTTTGGATTTTAATCTAAGGGTTCTTTTATTAGCCACTGGTATGACGATGGATGGCTTAATCTTGGGACACATGAAGATTATTCACATTTTCCTGGGTCATAAGTTCTTTTAATTTACTAAAGTCGCTTTAATTGATCACCTAGCCATTTTTAAAATGGAGAATAAGGCATGGTTGGCTTTTACTTAAAGGATATGTGGATATGGTCACAGTGATGTCTAGAAAAATGCTGACTAAGCAAGGAGGGGCTAGAAGGGACAATGGAATGCTTTCTCAGGGGCCTTTCTCATCAGATATTCTATGGGAATGAACATGACCCACTATAATTTATAAAACTTGTTTTCCAGCTCAAAAGAGAAAACATGTAGAAGAGAACATGTGGATTTTGAGTTGCTAAGTAAAGAGGAATCTAGGTTTTATATCTGCAGAGAATTTCTATTCATCTTGAAAAAAACTGCTCTACTTATTGGTAAGAAAAATATAG
>NW_011903071.1:0-2204 GCF_000151845.1 Pteropus vampyrus | reverse complement strand
ACCAAAGTAAATTTTTAGTGAACTCACATTCAGTTTAGACCCAAGGCTAGTCACATAGCCTGTCCATGCGTACATCCAAAAGATAACTGATTTGACAATACTTTTCATTTCAGACCTCTCATTCACTAATTTACTTAGTTCTCTTAACTTATTGAAAATATCAGCCCTGTAAAAATAGCAGTAACTACATTATTTCTGTATGTTTATAGAATATAGAGGGTGCCTGTTTTCCCAACTGAAATTATAGGACCCATTTAGTCTGGGATGCTGAACAGTAATAATTATTTATAAATAATTTAGAAATAATTTTATTTCAATTTTATGATTACGTCTGTAATCACCTTGTCTCTCTACTAGAAACTGTTGTATTTATGATAGGAAATATTTGAGGAAAGGTATTTTGGGACCTACACTTCTGAATATTATGTGGAAGGCACCAAATGGCTTTCCCCCAGTGGGTTGTCTTGTATTACAGAACAGTTTGATTCTAACAGACAGAGACTAAAAATGCACATGAACTTCTAATTTTAGTTGCATCATGAGAACTCATTGTGATATTTTCAATGAGATTAAAGGCAAAAAAAAAAAAATCCCTATTGTTGCAGTTTTCAATCACTAGAAAAGCAGCTAGACTATGTCCCACACCTTTCTAGTGCATGACCTGTCTCTAATATTCTCCTTTCTCTCCATATGTTATTTAACATGTAGGGCAAATTTTTATGTGTGGAAAGCTGAAATATGGATCATATTAATATTTTAAAGGGATAAAAGGGCAGTTTGATTCATAAAAGAGAATCAGGTATTGTGTATTGTGTATATATGTATATACACAATATATATAAATATATGTGTGTGTGTGTGTGTGTGTGTGTGTATTTAGACCAGGAATCTGCCCTCAATCTGTCCTTGCAAACCAGAGCTTTCATTCCTATGCCACAGCACCAGGACCCTCTGTTAAGCACAACATTCTCATAATCTCTCCCTTTTCTTATGTGTGCTCTTTACTCTGCTGTGTTCTGTATCTACCAGTTTTACATCTTTAAATATCAGGATTTTTTTTCTCCTACTCTCATTGATTTTTGGCCTCTTTTTGTTGTTGTTGTTGTTAGTCAATTTAATGATGTACTATTTGGTTGTCACAATACAATGAAGCACATTTTCTTATTGAGTACAACATATCTAATGCATCCAAATCAGTATGCTTCTTCAAAATCATTCCTATTCGGGTATAATAACTCCTGTGATAGAATCCACATGTCCCTATCCCCAAGTGGAAGGACACTTATTTTTCTGAATTACCTCTCTGAGCTGGCTTATCACCCAGAAAACAAATACAAATAGGCAATGATCACAAAATACATATCCAGCAGAAGTTTTTTCCTTCACCTTCTCACATTTTTCTCTGCTTACATAGTTCTGTCTTTTCTTTCTTCTCTTATAGTGGTAACCCAGCAACGCTTGAAGATGCAATCTCTGAAACATATTTTGGATGTTAGCAAAAGGCTAAAATCACCTAGCTGGGATACAGTTTTCCTGTTGCTACAAATTCTCTTTCTTTAAAACCCTGAAAAACCTGATGATCTACTGTCTTTAAGAAAACCATTACAACATTAATTCTTTGTCACATAGAAAATAACAAGAATATGAGGGTTTCTTACAATATTCTTTATATGATAATAATCTTTGATGGTCCAAAATAATGTGTGCAAAATCCTAAGAAAATTCTTCTTGGTTGGTATTTAACTCAGCATCTTTGGAACTGTGTAATTAAACTCCATTTATAAGATCCCTAGGCTGCTGAAAAAGTTAGTGAAGCCTGAGGGTCTAATGACTGTACACAATGTTAACTTGTTGATCCAATTATTGGTTTGAACTCCATTAGTTGGATGAAGGGAAGAGTACATCAACCAATTTAACCTGGTAACAACTGACCTGTCCTATAAGAGGAAATAGTGATTCCTTTCTCTGAGGCCGAGAGCACTCTGCTACATCACCTATTGGGGTCTGCTAAAGAAAGAGCTGTCCCTCTACTTATTCCCTCAGTTCATACGGAGCTGAGCAAATATCTCCTCCCCTTTATTACTGTGCACTGACTCCTTCCTGACCATGTGCACTGACTCTGTGATAGGTACACCTTCCAGCTAGGGAATTTCCATGTGACTTCATCTCCTACACCATTTGGAGACAAGAGGTTGTAGAAGGCA
>NW_011903070.1:0-1966 GCF_000151845.1 Pteropus vampyrus | reverse complement strand
TTGTTGTATATCTCTAGATATATATCTGTAAAACTTTTTCATCTTTCAAAACTGAAACTGTATACCCATTAAAAAACCCCCCTTTTCCACCTTCTCTCAGCCACTGGCAACTATCATTCTACTTTTATTTCTAAAAAGTTAACTACTTTAGATAACTCATAAATGTAATCATGCAGTATTTTTCTTTTTATGACTGCTTATTTCATTTGCCTAATGCCCTCAAAGTGAATTAAAATTGTAGCAAGTGACAGGATATCTATCTTTTTAAGGATAATAATATTCCATTGTATGTATATCCTACATTGTATTTATCCATTCACCTCGATGGATATTTAAGTTGCTTCTACCTCTTGGCTATGCAAATAATGCTTCAATGAACCTGGACGTGAAAATATCTCTTTGTTATCCTGTTTTCAATTTTTATGGACATATACCCAGAAATGGGCTTGCTAAATCATATGATAATTCGATGTTTAGTTCTTTGAAAAACATCCATACTGTTTTCCATAATGGCTATACCAATGTACATTTCCACAAATAGTGCATAAGGGTTCTAATTTTTTTATATACCACCAATACTTATTAGTATTTTTGATAGTGGCCATCCTAATGGGTGTGAAGTGATATCCCATTGTGGTTTTGATTTGCATTTTCCAGATGATTAGTGATGTTGGATATCTTTTTATATACTTGTTCAGCCACTTATATATATTATTTAGAAAAATGTCTATTTAAATCTTTTGCCCGTTTAATTTAATTTAATTTAATTTTTTATTATTTTTTATGGCGACATTGGTTAACAAAATCCAGTAAGTTATAGATGTACAATTTAACAATAAGGCATATATATATTGCATTGCTTATTCACCTCCCATAGTTAGATTTCTTTCTGTCACCACATATTTGACCTCCTTTACCCCATCTACCCCTATCCTTTCCTCTCCCTCCCTAACTTCTGGTAACCACTAGTCTATAGTCCATGTCCATGAGTCTCTGTTTGTATGTTCTGTTCATTTGTTGCTTTTAGGTTTATATTCCACATATAAGTGATATCATGTGATTTTCAACTTTTCTGTCTGGCTTATTTCATTTAGTGTGATTATCTTGAGGTCCATCCAGATTGTTGCAAATGGCAGTATTTCATCTCTTCTTACGGCTGAGTAATATTCCATTGTATACATGTACCACAGCTTCTTAACCAGTCATCTATCGTAGGACACTTCAGTTACTTCCACATCCTGGCCACCGTGAATAATGCTTCTATGAATATCAATGTGCAAATATCTTTTTGGATATGAGTCTTCAAGTCTTTGAAGTAAATACCCAGTCGAGGGATTACTGGATCATATGGTAGATCAATTCTTAGTTTTTTGAGGAAACTCCATACTGTTTTCTATAGTGGCTGTACCAATTTGCAGTCCTTTGCTCTATTTAAATTAGATTATTTATTTTTTCTGTTATTGAGTTATAGAAGTTCTTTATATATTCTGGATACTAACTCATTAGATATGGCTTGCAAATATATTCTCCCATTCTGTAGATTGCCTTTCACTCTGTTGATTGTTTTCTTTGTTGTGCAGAAATTTTTAAATATTATATAGTCTCATTTATCTATTTTTGCCTTTGTTGCCTGAGCTATTGCCATCATATCCAAAAGGGGTGGAAAAAAAAAACAAACCTGTCCAATTATATAACATGAAGTATTTCATCTATGTTTTCTTCAGGGAGTGTATAGTTTTAGATTTTATGTTTCATTCTTTAATCTAGCTTAATTTTTATGTATGGTTTAAGTTAAAAATTCAACTTAATTATTTTGCATATGGATATCCAATTTTTTCAGCATCGTTTTTTGAAGAGACATCTTTTCCCATTGTGTAGCCTTGGTTCCCTTGTAGAAGAAAGCTCTTTTATAACCCTGGGAGTTTTTCCCAGTTCTAGAACACACAATTTCTCCTTTAAACATTTG
>NW_011903069.1:0-1831 GCF_000151845.1 Pteropus vampyrus | reverse complement strand
TTACTCTTCAATTACTCTAGAAAACTTTTTTAAAATCTTATTTGGTCATGTAGAACTATTTAGTTCTTTTGATCTGATTTTTGGCCTTTCAGTCATTCTCTTGGGGCCTCTTTTTTCTCAGCCAAATGGACGATCATGGTGTTTTGCTGACATGGTGTTTTGTAGCCTTTTTATCAACCAGACCAAATTCTTAGCCATGGCCTCTTCATATCTGTCTCTTTTTTAGTAGAAGGAAACTTGTGTTTGTTAGGTGAAAACAGCTGCTGTAACAAACCGCAAACATGCATACTGCATGGCTCAAATATAAGTCTTTTATTTCTTGCTCATATGAAACCCACAACAGATGTTCCTGATTGGTGAGCTACTGCCCTCCACAGGGCCATACAGGTGTCTAGGCTCCTCCAGTCCATGGCCCTGCCACCTTCAACTCAGCTTCTCAGATTGCTGTCCTTTTTTAGCATGAAGTCAGAGGAAGGGGAAAGAGCATGAAGGATGAGAGCTTGTAGATTTTTCTCAACCAACCGCATCTAACTACAAGCAGTCTGGAAAAGGTATCCTGGCTGTAGGCCCAGGAAGGAGAGAGCATGGATCTGGTGACTGGCCAGTAGTCTCTGCCCCTGAGTATGGAACTCTATTCTTTCCTTTATGAATCAGGCCACCTCTCCCACTCCTACATCAAAATGATGGAAGCCCAAAATAGTTTCCGTTATTTTGAAATGTTAGTAAACATAATCGATTAAACGCAGAACAGGAATGCGCCTATGAAAGTAGGTTTTTTGTGGCTTCAGATGCAACGGAACCAGGAAAGGCAGAGAAGCAAGAAGTCAAGATTCATATGGACCCAAAAGAGGAAAGGGGGAAAAAGGAAAGCAGTGTACCTGCATCACTAGCCCCAGGGTATTATTTTGTCCTAATCATGTCTTCTATTTATAGAACCTTCATGTTCAAAGTACTCAACAAAGAATTGATACTTTGCAATCGTTTCCTGTGAGCAATGCAGTAGGAAGGATGTAATTTCACAGATGGGGGAAATGGGATTTTAGAAAGGTCGAAGTCATGTGATAAGGCATTTTGGGGAAGAATGTGAACTTCCTTGTTTATTTGATGTAATTGCTAAACACCATGTCTGAGGGAGGGGCCTGGAGGTGTTGTGTTTGATGCCCCCCCACCTCCCTCTTTCTCCTCCATTGTTTAACCCCATCGTCATGCTCTTTGCTGAAAAAGCTGGTTGGACTGGCCCAGAGAGAGGTTTATGAGACAGAATTGAAGTTTTCCCATCGTCTTCCCAAACTTTTTGTATTTGGAGCATGCTGGATAACTGGCGTATTATGTCCCAATTAAATTACTCTTTCTGTCTTCACGTGATTGAAAACTTTTAGTCCTTCTCATTTCCATTTTTACTCTCACACAGTGAGTTGTCTGGCTTATAGATTTATCTACAGATGCTCTTTCTTCCTCAGATTATGAGAGGTGGGGGCAATAAACAGAAGCAAATGGGGAGTGACACTTTTTTTACTTTTAGATACTAGGATTTTCCCACCTCACTATTTGTTGTCTGTTTATAAAGATAGGGAAAATAAAGAGAAGATGTGGAGATTTTATACTACCCGTTGGTAAAAACAATTATTATTAATAAATAGTAATACAATATTTATAGACAGGTAATCCTTTTCCTATATACACTCCTACATGGGAAATATTTCCCCACACTAGATGGAAAGTGGAGTAATCTGTGAGATTTCTGTCTCTGATGAAGACAGGACTGCCATCTTGGAATTAACGATTACTCTGTTGGTAAATTATTTTCAATTTTTTATTTCAAAAACAATTA
>NW_011903068.1:0-1344 GCF_000151845.1 Pteropus vampyrus | reverse complement strand
AAGGAAATTTGTATTTTATTTTGGAATATTAAGGAAATTCTTTTATATTGGAATTTTCTCATGGTGAGAAAAATGTAGAGTTATGCATTTGTTTAAATTCCTCTAGAAATCAAAATGATTACATCTAAAGAGTCCTTAAACAATGTTTTTTAAGTTATTGGTTCATCGTAGCCCCTCAAATTCACTTTACTGTCACTGGGTGATATTCAGTTATTAAGGTAAAAAGCAAGTTCTTTATAACTTATTTACAAAGAACGGTTTAGACATTGTCTTAATGTCTTTTATAGAAGCAAAGCATTCTCCATATCTTCCAAAATTGTTTGGTTGGCTTTATTTTAAATAAAAATCAAGGTGTTATATTGCTTTTTTTTTTTTTCCCTAGTAGCCCAAAGAATATAAATGTGAAACTCTTCAGCAAATGATCAGAAGTTAATATCCAATTTTTGATGGAAACATTTTAAATCACTAACTATAAAGGTTGAAATAGAATTGCCCCACCAAAACTAATATTTTCATTTTATAAATACAAACTAGATTCAGTGTGTCTTATTCCCTGTAAAAACAGTACTACATTCTTATATCAAAGAGACAGATGTTCTTTTTATAGAATATTCCTTCCCTGGAACAAAATGCCTGGTTGTCCAAAATGCCACAAAATGAGAATTTAGTTTAAAGTACTTGCAGGTGGGCATTTCCTCCAGATGCCTGGGAAATACAAATCTGTTAAGAGGAAAACACTATGAACCACACCTCAGATTCACATAAAGCTTTAACAAACATGAGCTTACAATCAAAATTCATAAAACAGATAAGAACACAGGTACCCAAAAGACTTCAGATACTGGGACAATAAGATACAGAATAGAAATATATATGATTATTATAATCCAAGAAATAATTGGAAGAATTGAAAATAAAAGTAAATAAATGAAAACAACCAGTTAAATTGGAGAAAACAAAATTAAACAATTACTATAAATTAAATGTATAGTAATGGAAACAAAAATTAGACCGTGGAATGAATACATCTAATGAGTGAATTAGTGAAATATAAATTTGAAGAAATTATCAATAATACAGGAGAGAGAGCGATAAAGAAACACAGCACAAAAAGAGATTAGAGTATATCAAAGATAGAGTTAGAATAAACATTTAATCAGAGTCCTAGAATGAGATAAAATATTGGGGTAGAGGTGATATTTGAAAATATAATAGCTAAAATTTTTCCAGATGTGATTTGTGAAGCACATATGTACAAAGCAATATAGATCAAGAGAAATCTAAACCCAGAAACTTCATGGAACTTCAGATCACCAAAGTCAGGAAATAATTTTTAGAATAGCC
>NW_011903067.1:0-2226 GCF_000151845.1 Pteropus vampyrus | reverse complement strand
TTTTTTTCCAGTTTGTCCACATCTTTTAAAAAGTGTAGTGACCAAGAGTAGCCACAATATCCTAATAAGGAGCTCACGAATGCATAACATAGCAGAAAGATTACTTCCAAATGTCCCATGAATTATTCCTTTTAATAAATTCCAGAATCACAATGGCTTGGGTTCAGCATCAAGACTCCAGATTTTTCTTTTATATTTTCATCTAATCAGTCCTTTAATTTCTACTGAATTTTATCCTGCTTTAGGAACCAATATTTTTGTTAACGTCACTTTGATTCTTGTTTTAACATTCCAGAAAAATGGCAAGATTTCCTGATGTTAAGTTATTCCACATCTCAACCCATTTATATGTACTGGATTGATTATTCAGTAGTTTCTATTTATTGACTTTTAAAATAGCTACTTTGTATTCCTCTCATTATTGTAGCATTTATGAAGAAAGTCACAATTTAGACAATAATTAATAATGTCTTGATTCTGGGAAAATTTGATTGAATTTCTCCCAACCTTAGTAACAATGCAACAATTTTGTGCAAAACAAAAACCCAGATCTATTACACTCCTTTCAACAAAGTGCTATTTCTAAAGAGAATCTTTTCTTTCAGTGTTATATGCCAAGGCAGCTGGAAAAATAGGTAGTTCAAACAAATTCTTCATAAGCTTATAGCTCTTTTATTATGTAAGGTCTCATATGTAAATTCTGGAGCATACCAATACACTATTTAGAATACAACAAAATGTATTGTATTGTTCTTTTGTAACTCATTGGATCAAATATTCTCCAGCCTGTGAATCTTGAAATGGCATTAGAAATCACCAAATAATGCCCCACAATGAGGATTATGAGGTCCAGGCAACTTAAGAGATTTATCCAAAATCGATTAGTCATTGAAACTGAATTGAAAACCAGTTTTTCTGATGCAAAATCTAAGGTATTTTCTTCTACATAACTCCATCTTCTAAATTTGCTACTTCAATAACTTTTAATGAAATGTAGAATTAAATATGAATAATATATGAAAGGTTTTAGCGTATAAATTTGAGTGTAACTGAAGTACCAACAAGATATAGCTTTTTAGCAGAAAAAATATGTTATCAGTATTGGTTAGTTTGTAAATATTATTTGTAATTAGAACTAAATGAACGTTGATAGGCATATTTAAAGAGTATAATAAATAAACGTTGTCAATTATTGCTTGATAGTAGTTCTGGTTTTTGATCTCATTCTCAAATCTATCTTTCTATAGTGAACTCTGGAAAGCTATAGCTGGAGCTCTGAAGATTACACGTTACCAGCTTTCTTTACCAGAAATTTCCCATTAGTTTCGGTGATGAAGAGGGACCAGAGGAAGATGAGGAAATGAGAACAGGGAGGAAAGTCATCTTTATTACTATTTGCTTGCTGAATCTGTCACCATCACCCCAGCAGTGGTGGTTGGGTTCAGCGTTCAGCCTTTTCCACTTCTGATCCTGCTCAGAGATATCAGCAGTCACCAGGCAGTGCCCTCTCCGCAGAGGTCTGCCCCAGATTCTGGTTACCCAAATCTCTTCCCTTTGCTCCTCAGCTCTAGGGCGGTGGCTACTTCCTGCTCTTATTCATGCAGTTTGCCTTTGTGATTTCTTTTGCTCTGAAACCCTCCAACACCTGGGTAGCAAGTTTCCTGTATTAAATTCCCCCCATTTAAAGCTCTGTCTCCTGACAGATAAGGCTTCTCACATCAAGAGAAGGACTTGACATTTGTTTTTCTTAATTATTCAGAATTTTATACTTTTACATTCAGAATTCTCTGTCATTAGTGAGAGAGAGATGATTAGAAGACTTACTGTCTAAATTTCTACTTTCCTTGGAATAAACCTCAATGCAAAAAATTAATCTTGGGAAATAACATATCTTATGCCAGAATTAGAATACTTAGGTCAGAGTGCAAAACAGAAATAAGGTTCAATCAATTATCCCTGAAAATCTCTTAATAGTTCATCAGTATATCATGTGTAGTTTTGTATAAAGTAATGCACTTAAAATATTTATACAAAATGTGTATAAAATGCACAGTATATTTTTAATAATATCCATGCAAAATATAACTTAAATATATTTTTTTTTTGTTTTTGAGCATTAAAATATTTATAGAATTGGGAAAGAATGTAAAAATTAAGATGTTATTATGTTTCCTAGGAAATAGTTTTGGAATCCAAGAAGCATAATGTTAGCTAGCCAAGTTTTAG
>NW_011903066.1:0-2797 GCF_000151845.1 Pteropus vampyrus | reverse complement strand
GGGAATATAAGTCATAAAACAAATTATTAAAAATATATGAAAAAGCTGACAAATACAATGAAATCACACACACACAAAATGCTTGGCACACAGTTCTGTAATACTTTTTCTCCTACCTTTTTTGGCTACTGTTTGATCCTCTCTCCACATGATGATATTTTTGAATTTCATGTTCTATAGTGAAAATAGAAAGATAATTAAATTTTTCCTTCAGTATAGCTGGTTAAAAGTTTTTTTATTAGTAGTTGGTTAGAATAGTTTTATTCAGCTTCTCATAATTTTTAAGGTCTTATATATTTAAGATTACTGTCAAATTGGGGTTTTCATTCGTGAGTTGTAAGATTTGGAAAATTTTACCACAGCTGGCTTCTGACTTGGGCCAGGGACTGCAGGACATATATTGCCATGACACAATCTGTGCGCCTTGGTTGTAAGAGGCCAAGTGAGTCGGCATACAGGGTAGTTAAAAGAAATCCTGGATTGCCATCCCAAGACAGCTTGAAATAAGTTAACTATGCACAGAAGAAACATTAGACCATGGAAATGTATCCCACTAAACTCAAACCAAACATAACAAACTTAGCTTCCCAAAATTTCTACTAGCTGTTCCAACAGCAGTAGGTGTAAGAAAAAGTGTGCCTCAAGGGAGTTGGAGTGGAACAGCGGTCTTAATTAATTTTAGTTCTGTATCTTACTTTTGCAAATTTTACAAAATCAAAGGGGCATGATGGACATAGCTAGGGCTCTTCCCTAGCAACTGATCAGGCCATAGTAACAGAAAGGCCCTGAAGCTCAAGTCAGTCTCTTTAGTTAAATCTTCCTCTGCATGCAGAGCTCCATGGGGTAGCCAAGATCACTTCCCATGCCTCCTGGAAGTATGTATGCGGGGGTTAACATATGTAATTAGAAGGCAGATGCCAGGTCCCATTTTATTGTGGACCCTGGACTAGTTATTTAACATCTCCGAGCCTCAGTTTCCTTAGCTTAAAAATTGAGATCAACATAATAATATGAATGAAAAAGATTATTCTGAGCATTAAGCGAGATATACATCAATTACTTTATGCAGCACCTGAAGCATCATAAGCTCTAAATAAATATGGGGTGTAAAGATACAGTGGTCATCCTGACAGTCACCATCCAACTCACTTGCTTTGTCATCAGTGGGACCAAGAAAAATTCCTACTACATTTGTGCTATATTGTCTAACGACCCTTCATATTTTAGAACCATAAAGGTCTCACCTTCAGACAAGTAGAAATTTGAATTTAGCGATCCTGGTTTTTGTTTTCAGTTTTCCTCTTCTCTTTTGCTTGAACTGTGCTTGCATCCACACTCCAGCTAACATTCAACATTAACCAGAAGTGTAAGCTCAAAATAAATCTAACTGGCTACCTTTCTATGAGTGGAGTGAAGGTACTAATCTGGTGTAAGTGGAGGAGGACTAACCGGAGGACACAGCTTTAATGACTTTGAATAGATTTGGGAATAAAATGCAAGTGTGTTTTCAAGGGTTTTGGACAACCCCTTATCACAGGTTGGACATTCATCTGCTGCCCATCATGTCCTGGACTCTAGTTTGCTCTAGACCCCGTGGTGTCTATGGATTACCTGTGAGCTTCTCCACAGCAAGAAGGCTGGCTCTTAAGGGGACTAGGGAAGCCTTTTTCACCTGGGCTCTCTCTCTCCGTCCCTGCAGGGTCTCACTGAGGGCTTGAGAATGCTGCCAAAAAGTGCCAGGTGGGGTCTGGGAGAGGCCCCATAGTGGTTTAATTTTCCAGATGTATCCTTACTAATCATCAGGGGGACTCTGTGCTGCCCTTTAGAACAATCACTTTGCATGACAGAGCCAGCAGTGCAGAAAGACACTGTTTCTCTCTGATTATGAAACACGGCTGCCCCTTGATCCGGGAAGGATTTTTTGAGCTTTTCGGATCATCTCTTGTCACTCTACATAGGAAAGGCTTACCATACCAGAGGCTCATCATCCTGTTCCTGAACAAACTAGATTTCTACAGACAGAAAGCATATTTATTTAACTTTTATTAAGAACTAATATGGAAGCATCCAGCAGTCTCCAGGGGTCTTCTCTGTGTCCTCCTCTGTAATTTATGTATTATTTAATCTTCAAATGCAGTCTCATTGAGACTTTGCCAGATTTTCCTCATCTGCCTCCCCACACAGAGATGAAATTATTCCCCGAGCGTCTTAGATCATGAAATGGTACCTTTTGGAAATGAAAAGATAATACTGTTTATGTATGAGCATGAGAGAATTACTTTACTTGTCTGTAGTAACACTGATTAAATTGAAATGTCAGAGCTAATGTTACAGTTAATAAATGTTATACATATTCAAATCTGTCTAAATACTCAAGATTCTTACTAATGCAGAGGATGCTGTTTAAGATAGCAGGAATGTCCAAATCTCACGAATGCCATTTGCGCTATCCATTTCTAGTGACAAAAGTAAAATGTGTATTATAAATGAGAACTATGTTGGTGATGTCTGCGAGTAATGTTTTGTCACTTGGAGTTTTTATAACCAGACAAGTTGACCTACCGTTTGAGAAATGCTTTGTGAGTTAAGTTGCATTATGTATATCAGGTGGTGGGATAGGGGTGTGTTCTTAGGGTGTGATGGGATAATGGAGTGTCAGACATTAGTATGCCAGGAGCCTTCAGTGAGGCGGGTGAGCAAACGGGCCTCCTCGTGTCCTTCCTCTCATGGCCTCACAAAGAAGTTTTATCGCTGCATCTTCTCTTCCTCGTAAAAGAAAATGTAGCTGAGAACTGTT
>NW_011903065.1:0-2565 GCF_000151845.1 Pteropus vampyrus | reverse complement strand
ATGGAGATAGGTGAAGGATTTCAGCCTATTTTAGTGCAGAGTAGTGGGGGTTCCACTATATTTTTCTTCTTATAGCCCTGTGTATGTCCGTTGGAGAATGGGCTGTGACCACAGCCCTCTCCCCATTCTGGTATATTACAAAAGCATCTTAAATTTATTTCCACTAAAATGAATAATTATCAGTATATCCTTTATAAATTAAGTAAAATTAATTTCCTTTAATATAAGGAACTTATTCACTAATAACACACAGTTTGTGGGATAAAACTCATGGGAGTTACACATGGAAGGACAATAACCATTATATTCCCAGTGAAGGAAGCTTCCCTAAATTTATTTCATACAAAATGAGAGAGTGTGACAAGCATTTGCAGAGGGAGTATTCTAGATAAGAGTGTGGGCTGGGAGAGGGCATAAATTAAATGGACTGGTGAAGAAAGCAGTAAAAATTGGATGATACTTGAGAAGTATAATAATGGAATATTTATTGTCTGGGCTGACCAAACCCAGAAAGTTACTGATTAATCGTATGACCTTGAACTTGCCACTCTGGACCAGTTTCCTCATTTGCAAAGAGGACCATGCGAGAAAATTTAAGAATCCTATTCAATGATAACATTCTTTGGTGATATGACTCCTTTTCATGTGGTCACTTCTTCCTCACCCTCACATCCTCACATTGCTCAGTCATCTAAAGTCCATTCGCTGTCGCTCTCGCTGTCGCTCTCGCTCTCACTGTCGCTCTCGCTGTCGCTCTCGCTGTCGCTCTCGCTCTCGCTCTCGCTCTCTACCGCATCCCCCTCCACTTCCACTTCTTCTTCCTCTACCACACACAGACAAATGGCTTCATAAATATGTCTGACGACTCCTTAGATAAAAATAAGAATTCATTAGGGAAAATGTAATTCTAGAACAGAAAAATGGATATTGAGAAGACATTTTACAAAACCTTAACTTGCAGACAAAGGAGCAAAAATTCTTGGGAAAAATATGCTTTCTTAGCAGCTTTATAAAGTCGACTGCAATAACTTTGACTCTACTCTTAGTCACTCACACTGACCAACTTTTCAGGAAGAAGCTGGCCCAGCGTCTGCAGGATGCTGAGGAACATGTGGAAGCTGTGAATTCCAAATGTGCTTCTCTAGAAAAGACGAAGCAGCGGCTCCAGAATGAAGTAGAAGACCTCATGATTGATGTGGAAAGATCTAATGCTGCCTGTGCGGCTCTTGATAAGAAGCAAAGGAACTTTGACAAGGTAGCCCACAGTGACCAGCTTTCTAGGGGGAAATTGGCATGATTCTAGGGGGAAATTGGCATGATACAGACACTTAGTTCCAATGTACTTCCAGGTCCTATCAGAATGGAAACAGAAGTATGAGGAAACTCAGGCTGAGCTTGAGTCCTCCCAGAAGGAGTCTCGTTCTCTCAGCACTGAGCTGTTCAAGGTGAAGAATGCCTATGAGGAATCTCTAGACCAACTTGAAACACTAAAACGAGAGAATAAGAACCTACAGCGTGAGTCTTTGTAATCGTTCTATTTCAAAAATGATATCTTCTCAATGTTTCATTTTTCTCATCTGATTTTGGTATTTTATTATTAAACCATAGAGGAGATTTCTGACCTGACTGAGCAAATTGCAGAGGGAGGAAAACATATCCATGAATTAGAGAAAGTAAAAAAGCAAATAGATCAAGAGAAGAGTGAACTACAGGCTGCCCTGGAGGAAGCAGAGGTACATGTTTTGTTTGCTCACTTATGCATTACAAATAAGGTGAAAAATCAACAGCAACTGAGATGAATCATATTGCAAACCTTTAGGGGATAACCCATATAATTCAGTGAGAAAACTGAATTATACCTTGGGAATGCAGAATTCATAAGCTAAATTAAGATATATGAAAATTTTTCTGTTTTTTTTAATGCCTTCTTGAAGAAATCATCATAATGTACCAAAAAAAGCTATCTGATCTTGACATTTAGATAACCTAAATGCCCCTTTTTCTAAAGGCATCCCTTGAACATGAAGAAGGCAAAATCCTTCGTATCCAACTTGAGTTAAATCAGGTGAAATCTGAGATTGACCGGAGAATTGCTGAAAAAGATGAAGAAATTGACCAACTAAAGAGGAACCATCTCAGAATCGTGGAGTCGATGCAGAGTACCCTAGATGCTGAGATCAGGAGCAGAAATGATGCCTTGAGGATCAAGAAGAAGATGGAGGGAGATCTGAATGAAATGGAAATTCAGCTGAACCATGCCAACCGCCAAGCTGCTGAGGCAATAAGGAATCTTAGAAACACACAAGGAATACTGAAGGTATATTATGATAAACTCACATGGTGTTATAGAGTCTGGGTATTATCATGTAACTCAAATTTTAATATTTTAGAAGGACTATATGTTATATATCATCTAAATATGATTTGAAAATTTTATGTACACAGCTAAATAATAGCTTAATTCTGGAAAGCACAGAACACAGTTTACTTTATCATCAGAAGAGAAGACAAAGTGGGCATGAGGAGACAGTGGAAGTGATGAGAGAGTGTAGTTACATGCCACTG
>NW_011903064.1:0-2174 GCF_000151845.1 Pteropus vampyrus | reverse complement strand
AGTCAGGTGTGCTTTTGGGAAAGTCAATTAACATTAAAGTCTTTGTGACTATGAAGCATCTGTTGTAGGACAAATTGTTTCATTCCAGCTTGCTTACAAGAAATTTTTACCTTCTGTACTTTTTAAAGATTTATATTCTTTAGCATTTGGACCACATAATGACTGTTGTTTTGGTTCAGTTCTCTTCCTGGGCTGTACAATATAAAGCGTGACATCCTAAAAAAAGTATTAAAGTCCAGACCTCAACTGAATAAGAACCCAAAGAGAAACCCAAAACTTTGTATGTGTTTCGTTTTGCTTTGTTTTGTTTTTTAATGGGAAGAGTTTTGGTGTCAGATAGACTTGACTCTGCCCGGTTTGCCAACTTTGAAAATGGGAAAACTATAAGCGGGAACTTTCAAAGTTCTTGTGAAGTTGCAAAATTACTTTTGTAAAGTGCCTAATTCTGTGGGGCTTCAATAGGCAACTATTATTATTTATTTTTCCTCTTTTATTTTTGTTTCATGAATGTTATGTGTGTGTTTGTGTGCATCCACACCTGGATTATGTAGTCTTTGAGGTCATAAACTGTGGTTTACTTTTCTTTTTAATCCCTTAGAGCTTCCAGTACGGTGCTGAGAATTTAACACATAGCTTCATAAAAACTATTTTTGATTTATTTTTTAACAGAAATTAATTTAAAATGAAATAAAAAATCAACTCAGTTCTGTCAGATGCATTTAAAAATACCGAAATTGCATTCTGGCAGATTTGCCACAGATTTCAATAAGATCCTAAGAGCATTTGCTCATGTGTTTAGGCTGGAGACATTTTTAAATAATCAGCTTGTAGAGCCCATAAGTTTGGAGTACTGATACTTTTGTTCTGAGTCATTTTATGCTATACAGATCTGCAAGAAGAAAGCTGTGCATAAGTTTTGAGGACAGTGGGTGTCATTTCTGAAAGGACTAATACAGGTGCCAGGTTTTATAAATTGGAGATAATGAGAGGGGTGTGTGGCATAAAGTATTGCTCAGGAGAGTTGTGTCTGGGCACAGAGGACAGGACTGGGACACAGCCGGGGAACCAGAAATCATTCAGTAGTATCAAAATAACAAGGAATGTGGCTGGAGAGCGAGGATATCTAGTGTCTCATGTTATATCTTCTCTTTCTGGAAATCCCAACAGGAAGAATGGTCTGGTCTTAGTTAAGCTTCCGTGGATTTGGGGAGGAGAATAAGAGGAAAGGATGAAAATACACAAGGCTTCTGCTCCAAACCTGGGTTTATCATAAAGCTAGAGCAGAACTGAACTGATAGATGGGAGACCAGTAGGCTCAATGGCGGTGGACTGGAGAGATGAAAAGCAGAGGAGGTCAGGAGAGGGGCTGGAATTCTCTCTCCATTGAGCATCCTGTGTCACTGTGTGAGCTTCCTTGCTATTGTCTACACTGAGGTGGCAAGCAGGTGGAAGTTAGAGCAGACTGGAGGCTCATAAGGATGCATCATGTGAGTTTTGTTTTTTACAGCACACAATGTTTATGGCAGACATATCCCAGGGTGGGCCCCATGATTCTCACCCCCTGATATTAACACACTGTGTACTCCCCTCCTTGGAGTGTGGGCAGGAATTGTGATTTGCTTCTAGCCAAAATAATATGTCAAGGAAAATGGATTTTGCGGATGTAATTAAGACTTCAAACCAGTTGATTTTTATTTAAACAAAGTGATTTATATTGATCCACCCTGAGTGGGCTTGGTTTAATCAGGTGAAGAGCCCTTAAATGAGAGACTGGGTCCTTTCTGAGGTGAGAGATTCTCCTTATGGGCTTGATGAAGTGTTCGATTATGGTAGAGAAGCCCATGTTGCAGGGAAGTATGGTAAGATCTGAGGCCAGCTTCTAGCCAAGAGCCAAGCAAAAGGCTGGCTTATGCTGTCACAAGGAAATGAATCTGAATGATGAGATTCTTTCTCAGTCAATGCTCTACATGAGAATTCAGCCTTGCTGGCATCTCTGTTGCAACCTTATGGGACTCTGAGCAGAGGACCTAGAAAAGCCATGCTCAGATTCCTGACCCACAAAGCCACAAGATAATATGTGTGTTGTGTTAAGATGAAAAAATTGTGATAATTTGTTGTGCAAATTAATTTTAGGACTGTCGTCTGGACATTTTAATAATGTTCATACTTCGAAT
>NW_011903063.1:0-1806 GCF_000151845.1 Pteropus vampyrus | reverse complement strand
GTAACAGGGACAGAGCGTCAGCGTGGGACGACGGGAAAGTCCTGGAGGTGGACGCTGGGGACAGCTGCACGACCAGTGAGTGTGCCTAAGGCCGCTGAGCTGTGCCCTTAATGGCGTTTAGCGTGGTGAATTTGATGTGCGTTTCATCGCAATGAAAATATCGTTGAGAGAAGTCAGCCACGAATGTCAGGGCCGGCGTTTGGGGCCATCCTTGTCACCGTGAACACGAGAACGGGATCGCCTGGCGCTGACGCGACGTGAGCACAGCCTGGCTTGGGAAGCGATTAGCAAGCGCGGCATGAACGGGCCCAGTTGACAGAACCTCCCGCCCGCCAGCCCCTCACGGACAGACTCGCGCCCCGCACCCTCTGCTCTCGCCTCCCCCGAGTCTCTGCGCCGCCTGCGGCAGACGAGGCGCTGGCTGCTGGCGTGGAAAGCCCACCGTTTCGCCAACGAAGAAACGGGCCGCGTGCTCAGGAGCATTGCTGAGAGCGGGTGATGCGCCTCCCCGCGGCGGCCGGGCTGGGCTGCGTCCCCTCCCACCTCATTCCGAGGGGCAGGGGCCGCGGTCCTCCTCGGGGGCCACTGTCAGTCTCATCGGGGGTAACGTCCGCAGCAGCCGGCCTGCCCCAAACACACCCATATTTCTAGGTCCAGGCGAACTTCTGACTAAGAGGTAAAGCTCACTTAGGGCTTAAGAGGAAAGGAAGCCAGCTGCTCGGGGGCCGCACGGGGTCGCACAGGGTCGCACAGGGTCGCCGGCGCTGGGGGGACCAGAAGCCGACCCTGCCTGGGGACCTGCATCTTTTTCTTTTCACTCAGGTGGAGTGGAGACAGCCTGTCTCGGGCTAGTGGGGGTTTTGCTTACGAGAGAGAGGAGAAGGGGCGGAAGGGTCCAGAAGGTCCCCACGCCCCCAATCTCGGACTACAAACTCGCTTCTAGAATTTGCTTTATTTGTATTATTTTTGCAAAGGTTGGGGGTGGGAGAGGGCGGAATACAAAAGCCGGGTAGAAAGAGAGAAGATAGTTGATTACAAGGAATGATAGCATGGGGACGAAGCTGGCCCCGCGTGGTGACCTCGAGGGAGAGAGAGCCCTTGACAGGATGAGGCGCCCGCGTGGGAGGGTAAGGTACCTCCGAGCTGAGGGACACATGAGAACACCCCAGACAGGGCTGAAGACTGAATGTGCAGCTGTAGAATAGGAAGGACGAGGGGGTGAGGTGACAGGGACAGCCCTGAAGCTTCCAGAAGGATCGGAGCCGGGTCCGAGATCTGGAGGGAGCACAGAGACACCGGGAAGGGATGGAGGCAGCGCGGGACTAAAGCGTGAACTGTCAGCCCTGGCGTCCCCAGCTCGAGCCTGCGTCTCGACAGCCTCCAGCCTCGCACGCGAGCTGTCCTGGTGTCCCCTGTCCCCGGGCAGGAGGCGGAAGGCCTGACGCTCGTCCCAACTCAGCAGTGACCCTGAGTGAGTCGCTCCCACTTGGGGGCACCGAGCATCCCAGGTCCCCTGGAACCGTTCCAGCCCGAACCTGGAAATGGGGACATCTGGTCACGCCGGGCACCCCGCCAGGGGCTTTTTCTAAGGAGCCGCCAAACAAGCAAGAGGACTTTGCGAACTGAGCCATAGTCATCGTGAGTCAGGCGGGAGCAAGGTCTGTTCGCAGCTGCTGGCGACGGCACAGCGTCTCGGTTTAAGGCCAACGTGTCCTTAATGCCTCTCATACCTGCCAGCATCTGTTTCCAAACCGAGCGAGTGAGCCTTCCGTGCAGAGCCTTGGGCGCCGGGGCAGGGGCGGGGTG
>NW_011903062.1:0-3313 GCF_000151845.1 Pteropus vampyrus | reverse complement strand
TAATAAATACAAATAATGTTATATATCATGATGGCTGGTCAGTCCATGAACACCTTTTTACGCATAATGCAACCTTCTGTTATAAAATTATCTTCTAAGTTCTAATTTGAGATAGGCCAAATAACACCCCCAAATAACAACCCCCAACAGTGGTATCAAGGAGCTTTTCTTGCCTTTGTTCATCTGCTGAGGGAGTAGAAGAAAGAAGGATGCCTAATGCTGGGTGGTCACAGGGTGTGAACCAGGGTAGGGAGAAATCAAGGACCAAATCTGTGCAGTGCCTATGTCCTCCCACCAGCATAAACCTAAACAGAGCTCTGACCTCTACAATCTCCCTGATCACAAAAACTGGCCCAATGTTTCCCTCTCCACCAGTAAAACAAACTGTTGCTGAAGATCAGAGTATTTCTATCACAATAAATAGAAAAATAGTCTCACAGCTCCTTTATTTCTAGATTTTTTTTTTTTTAGGTGAGGCAACTCTTGGGTCACCTCACAGATTGCAAGGACCTTGTAAGCTTACAATCCCTTATTTTTTTATTTTGTATGCCTACAGCACCTGGTCTTCCTAGGTGGTCTCCCATCCAAGTACTAACCAGGCCCGACCCTTCTTAGCTTCCGAGATCAGATGGGATTGGGCTTGTTCAAGGTGGCATGGCCGTAGACTATGTCTATCTCTAACGCAAATACCTGGCTCTTTGGGAATTTCTAAGAGTTTTTCTTTTATGAAAAAGTTAAAAATCAAGAGTAAAAAGCTCCCTCTCATGCCTCCCTACAATCTCTACTACCTTCCTTAAATGACATAAAGAATAACAGAGTCCCACATAGATGCTAAAGACAAGTCCCTATGCAAAGTATCAGGTGAAATTCATCTTGAGGATTTCCTTACAAAGAAAAGCGAACTAAGGCCGTGCTATTTCAGTGTAGTAGAGGTCCTGGGATTTGGAAGGGGAACAAAACAGAGGGAATGCCTGTACAACTTACCAAATCAGTTAGTCCAGCTAAAGCAAAAACTCCTAGTGCAATATTAAAATCTTCTTCGATAATCAAATAGCCCAAAACTGGGGCCAAGCCAATTCTCGTCATTGACAACATATTTGGGATTGTCCATGGGTTTTCATACTGAAACACAAATGCAACAAAATTTAAATTAAATGCTATAAATTCATACTTTAAATAACTATATACATTGGAAGAATTCACTTTATCAACTTAAGAGTTAGAAGCTGTATAAACTTTAAATTTAGTACTTTGAGTTTTTATATCCATTCTGTTTTTTACAGATGTGCTCTAAAACTGCAAAGGATACAAATGATCTGTCATGTACCCAACCGTAGACTAAAGTGTCTACTATATATACAGTAGATTCTCTTCCTAGAGAGAAAAAGAACAAACATATTCTCTACCACATAAGTCAAGCCTTTGATATATGACTCCACCATTAGAATTCAAAACTTAAAACACTGATCAAGTAGACAGTCTAGAAAATGTCAGGAAAACAACAACAACAACAATAAACCTTGGGCATTTTGGCTTAAAAATACTTATTGTAAATAACCTCCCTCACTCCCCTACAGATTCCCATCAAAAGACTACAACTCTACAGTGTATGGAAATACGAACGACAAGAAAAAAAAAACATTCAATTCCATAACCTCACTACTAAATTGGAGAACTGCGGGAAGAAAATGGAACTAGAAATAAGGATTGAGATCCTTAAGAAATAAAGAGAAATTCAGTAATATATTCAAAATAGCCATAGAAATAGTAAGATCCCCAACAAGAAACCAAGAGCTTTCACACCTCCCCTGAGAGAGCTTTACGATTCCTTGAAACTTCATCTGGAGCCAAGCTGTTTGAAGTTGACACTAACAAAAGGACTTCTTGGCAGCTCCTCTGAAGAACATTCCTTCCTTGCCAAACATAATCTGTTTCATGAAAGGGTATTTCAACTTTAAAAAGCCTCAGCTTAAGGAAGCTAAGACACCCAGCACAATGGGGTACAGAAATAATAAGAAAATGTATTTTCCTAAGCCTGGATTTTTTTCTCCACTGACTTGAGACTGCCAATTCTACCCCATGAGACTATCTCTGCACAAAACTAACCCTAGATGACCTTTCTTAAATGGTAACCAATTTGCCTGAATCTTAATCTTGATTTTCTAAAAAAGTGAGTTTCTACTTCGAAAGACTTCTTTTAAAATTCCATGAATAATCCTGTAAGAAGAAAGAGTTCACCAAAGATACTTAGTTTGTGTTTTTAAACAGAACCCCGCAAGAAATGTTCACCTCAGTTTGAAGGAATAATGGGGTTACTGGGGTCAGGTGGCAGAATACTGTCATCGAAAGCCACAGAAAAACTTCAAATTCTCCAGGAAACAATCACCAAACAAGCGGCAACACAAACCTCTACTCAGGGACCTTTTATTAAAAGGAGACCACATTACACACCATAATTAAATAGAAACATTCTTGGAACATATTCCAAATTCAAGTTCAAAGGTGACAGTGTTTCAGAATCCGGAGAAAAGGTCACTCTGCTGACTACACTGTGGTGAAGAATAAGTCAAATACCGATTCAATATTACAGCAACTCACAGAGTGAAAAAGATAGTTCGACTGAGAAAACTAACAAAGCAAAGGGTCAGAAGAAGAGGCCCAAAATTAATCTCAGAGATATCCATGGGGCAAAATTAAACACAAAGTTGCAAAAAGCCAAATCATTTCATTTGAATTAATAAACCAGATAGAATGTTGTTCAGACAGTGAAAGGGGTTCTTTTAAACTCCACATAAACTATTTCAGTTAAATAAAGTAACTCGTTAATTTCTAACCATTTCAATTTGAAAGTTTCTAAATTAAAATTAAGAGAGCTAATCTCAGATTACCCAACCAGATAACCTGTGGCATACTCGACCAACTACTGCCATTCTGGGAAGGACTTCAGCCAGCATATGGCAACCTCAAAGCATCCAGCATTCCAACCCTAACATGCTTTAGCTATTAGTGGAGCTGAGACCCCTGCCAGGATGTGGCCACCTCAAGCCATGCTGTACAACAGATGAAAGCAGTACAAGGGCCCACTGAAGACCTAACAATTGAAGATGTAATAATTGCATGAGTCTTGCTAACATGACATCAAAAGCTCTCCCACATTTATGCTCTGGTGTCTTCTACTTGGGTAGTATTTCAACAGGTAAGTGGACAAGTATTTCCCTCCATTATCTCAAAAAGAGAGTTTTAATCTTTTCCTGTAATTAGAGGTTAAAGGATCTTTTAATTACGACATAAATTATTTATCCTTCACCTTATA
>NW_011903061.1:0-2548 GCF_000151845.1 Pteropus vampyrus | reverse complement strand
TAAGAGTTGGGGAGAATTTGAGCCACCTGTTTCCCTGCTGGTGCCAGTGAGGATGGCTCAATGCAGCACAAAGGAAGACATAAACTCAGATATCTCAGGCTTGCTGGTAAAGCAATGAGGAAATACCAAAGTTAGGAATTACTGCGAGGTGAAATCACTCCAAATTTTAATAGAAAATAAAGCAGAGAAAACAATCTGGTTATTGTGAAATCATGAGCCTACAGAATGAAGTTTCCCTCGTGATCTCTGCAATAATCCTATGATATTGGAACCAATTAATGAATAATACTGATTGGAGTAAAAGGATGCAGGAGATAAAAAAAAGTTAGTGATTTTATAGGTCAGAAATTAATTACTTAAAATGTATTTGTTATTTATAGAGGAAAATGTTTCATTGGATGGTTATATATGCTTGGAACTGTTCTGTATGTTTGGTTGATAAAAATAGAAGCATATAGAATTAAGTAATTTTAAATCACTAAGTTAAATAAAGACAGGGGTAAGTTAGGGATGAGGGGACTGCTTATTGTTTTATTTATTATAACTACAAATAGAAAAGAGTAGGTCCATTCCTGTCCAAACTTATAGAAAAATAATTATAGTAAATATGAGAGTTTTGTAACAGGTTTGTGCAAAATATTGTAGGATACTGAGAAAGACATAGGGAATAAGATTTGCTATTGGGGAAAGACAAGAAAGAGAATTTAAATGAAGACATACAGAATGCAGAAACATTTTTTGAAGATAAGGCAATGAGGATATTCTAAACAGATTTTTAAAGCCAATACTGTATTATAAAGCTATAGTAACCAAAACAGTATAGTACTGACATAAAAACAGATACGTAGATCAATTGAATAGAATAGAGAGCCCAGAAATAAACCCATTCATATACAATCAACTAATATTTGACAAGGGACTGAAGAATAACCAATGAAGAAAGCATTGTTTCTTAAATAAATGATGTTGGGAAAACTGGATATCCACATGCAGAAGAATAATATGAGATTTTTATCTTGAACCATATAAAAATCAACTGAAAATAAAGTAATAATAATATTGATATATCTATTATTTATGTATATGTATCAAACTTAAGTGTCTCTAGGAAACTACTGATATCATTTTAAGTCGTATTATAAAACAATGCACACTTAGTGACTTGAATTTAGAAAATACATAAATGTAGAAAGAATAATCAGCAAAGGATAGATCTGGGCAGTCATGAATTCTGTTGGGTCAAGAAGTCTGTTGGGTCTACGGCCATGCCACCCTGAGTGTGCCCGATATCGTCTAATCTCAGAAGCTAAGTAGGGTTGGGCCTGGTTAGTACTTGAATGGGAGACCACCTAGGAATACCAGGTGCTGTAGGCATTAAAAAAAAAAGAAAGAAAAGAAACTTGTTGGCTTGGATTCAGATCACCTGGGGGCACTTGCTAGCTGTATGAATGGGGTTGACATTTATCTTCTCAGTTTAATTCTCAGCATCCTTCAGTCTAAAGAGAGGGAAAATGGTATCTCTTCATAGTATTGTTTTGAGGATTGAAAAAAGATAAAATGCAGTGCCCAGAATATAGTATGCCTTCAGCAAATAATAGTTAAAAAAGGAGGAAGAAAGAAAGAGAGTAATGAAATTATAAATGAATGAATGAATGAATGAATGAAACTGATCTTCTTGCATCATTTCTTCCCAGCTCATTCTGTCCTCTATAATACCTCTGGAATTCCCTTTCTAAAATATGAATTGATTAATATGCTCCCTAGCTTTAAAAAAAAGCACACACTCAATAAAACAAACACTTCTTCTGCCTATAAAAATTTCTAACTTCTCAGCTTTTCCCCCCAGCTTTATTGAGATATAATCGATATAAAACATTGTGTAAGTTTAACGTGTACAGCATGATAATTTGATGTACATATTGTGAAATGATTACCACAATAAGGTTAAAACATTCATCACCTCACATTGTTGCAATTTGTGTCTATGTGTATTTGTGTGTGATGAGAACATTTAAAATTGATTCTCTTAGCAACTTTCAAGTATACAATATGGTATTTTTAATTATCTATAGTCATCATGCTATACATTAGATCACCAGAATAAATTCACCTTGTAACTGAAAGTGTATACCCTTTGACTGACATTTTTCCATTTTCCTCAACCCCCAGCTTATGGTAACCACCAATCTACTCACTGTTTCTATGAATTTGACTTTTTAAGATTCCACATATAAGTGAGATCATACAGTTTTTTTCTATTTCTAATTTATTTCACTTAGCATAATTCTCTCAAGATCCATCCATGTTATCAAAAGTGGCAGAATATCCTTTTTTATGGCTGAAAAACATTTCATTGTATGTGTGTGTGTGTGTGTGTATATATATATATGTATATAAATATATATTTTTATATATCACATTTTCTTTATTCAGTCATCCCTTGAAGGACACTTAGGTTATTTCCATGTATTAACTATTGTGAATAATGCTGCACTGAACATGGGGGTGCAGACATCTCTTTGAGATAATGATTTTGTTTCCTTTGAAT
>NW_011903060.1:0-2065 GCF_000151845.1 Pteropus vampyrus | reverse complement strand
TAGAGACAGCAGAATTTCCTAACAGACATATGTGAGTTATGAAAGAAAAGAGTCCAAATGATGCCAGTGTTTTGGCCTGAACAAGTAGAGGACTAAAGATCAACTGAGATGCAGAAGTTTGTAGGTAGAACAAAGCTGGAGGTGGGGAAGGGGGTTGCCTTAGATCAGTAATGGGTATGTTGACATTGAAATAGAGATGCTAACTAAGCAGTTGCATTTACGAGTTTGGCAATTGGGCGAGAGTCTGAACTGGAGGAATAGATTTTGGAGTTTTAGGCATATAAATAACTGTAAAGAGTTAACACTGGGTGTATTTGGTCCACCACGGGAGTGAATGTAAACTGAGCGGAGATGAGGACCAAAGATCATCAGCATAGAGAGTTCAGGAGTGAATAGGAACACAACAAAGTCTGAGAAGAGGCGACTAGTGAAGTGGAGGAAAACTAAGAGAGTGTGGTATCCTGAAGCCTGGTGAAGAAAGGATGCCAAGAAGGAGGGAGGAATCAACTTTGACACATATACTCATTTGTCAAGTATAATAAGGACTGAGAATTTAACAATATGGGTATTGAGCTCTTGTTTTGAAGTTATTGCTTACTATACTCCAAAGACCCCAAATTTAATTTAAAAGGTTTACCAAAAAACCTCATAATACCAGTGTATGAATTGCTGGAATATCTGAATTTATTCGATCTAAATTAAGAAGACTTTGCTCTATCAGGCAAGCTTAATTTTCTTAAGATCTGAAGATAATCTGTAGAAAATTTCATGAGAGCTGTAACCAGCCTGGTTACGATTGTCATCCTGGTGTCTGATACAGAGGACAACACATGGTAGCATTCAATACATAGTCGTCTTAAATGAACGAATGCGGGTTGAACTTGTTTAAGTGAGCCTTTTATGAGTGCAGTAGATGTTTCGGGCATCAAAGAGCATGAATCTTTTATGAGAGAATTGTCTTATTTTACTTTTTATTATTTGATCACTCAGATGTTCATAGACAAGTTCGTAATACTTTTGTGATTTCACATTATTTGTGGCTGAACTGTGCCCCTTCTTTCATATGTTAAAGCCCTAATCCCCAGAACACTAAATACAGTGTGACTCTATTTAGAGATAGAGCCTTTAAAAGGGTAATTAAGTTAAAATTAGGTTATTAGGATGAGCCTTAATCCTTTATGATCTGAGGAAATTTGGATAAAACATGCACATAGAAAAGACGGTGTGAAGACACAGGGAGAAAATGGCCATCTACAACCCAAGGAGAGAGGCCTTGAACAAAATCAAACCTGCTAACATCTTGATCTTGGATTTCTGGCCCCCAGAACCGTGAGGAAATACATTTCTATTATTTAAGCCACATAGTCTGTGATACATTGTTAGGGCAGCCCGAGCAAACCGATATAAAGATATAGCAGTCAAATGCATTTTTTTACTTTCTGGACATTGAAATACAGTCATCTATAATAAGGATTTAGGTGACACAATTGATTGTGGAAGCCATTTGAAAGTTTAAAAGAGTAAATTAGATATGTAAATTTTTGCCCTAATATAAAATAATCAATAAAAAAATAACTGAAATACATTTGCAGGAAGTACTCAAACTTAGCCAGTACTTCCCAGAAATATTGTACTCCATTCTGATAGTTTTTAGATAATAAAAATCTCTCTTTAAAGTGCTGAAATTTTTAAGCATTTTAGATTTTAAAAAGAAAGACTTTCTAAAATGCTTCAATTGCCCCTTTCCTTGCCCTGCCTTCTTAAATACGGTATGTTGAACATAATTTAACTTCTATATAAGACACTTGATTTGAGACAGATACACATGTGAATATCCTAGGACATCCAAGACCCTTTAAGTCCTCAGGTTTTACATTAAGTTTCACCTATTTCCTATTGACCGAAAAAGGTCAAGGAGAAGTTGAATTTGTAATTTTGCCTAGGCAGAATTGAATCTCAGGCACTGAGAATCTGGGGAGACTCATGAATGAGCCACTTCAGTGGGCATGCCTAGCCAGACATCTACATCTCGGCAAAGCTTGGTTTTTCTCTACTTACCCTTTCT
>NW_011903059.1:0-1454 GCF_000151845.1 Pteropus vampyrus | reverse complement strand
TGTGGGGAGGGGGCTCCTCTTCACTTCCTGAGACACGAGTCCTCTGGGGGTGGGGTGCGTGACCTTGAGGTCCCAGGCAGGGGGCTCCTGTTGCTTCCTCCTTTCTCTCTGGAGTTTCTAGCAGCCCCGGAGGCGGGGACAATCCCGGGAGGGCAGGGGCAGCCTGGTGACTGCTCCGCTGGATGCAGAGGGTGAGGAACTGGGCACAGAAAAGGGCGCTTAGCTTTACTGTTAAAAGTTAGGTTTGGATTTAGCTCAAGTCCTCCTCGTCAGGACTTTCAGTCATTCGGTGTCCACCACGTATTTGAGGGGAAGGGCGGTGGGAGGTGGGAGGGGGGGAAGGGCCTGCCAGGGCTCCTGGAGGTTAAGACGTGAGCCCCCCAGAAGATCTGGGGGACGGCCGCGTGCGCGCCCCGTGTCTGCCGGAGCACAGCGCAGGCCGGCCGGTCTCAGCAAACACGTTTACTCTCGCATCTCTTGTAGCCAGAGTCCCAAAGCAAAGCTGTGGGCAGGACCCCATTTCCTCCCGAGGCTCCAGGGGACCCCTGCCCTCCCCCAGCTCCTGGACATTCCTCGGCTGTGGCTGCGGCTGCCCCGTCTCCCCGTCTTCACATCGCCTTCTCCTTGGTGTCTTCCTTCCCTTCCCTTCTCTCGATGCCCCTGACGGCACTCAGAGCCCCCGGGAGGAGCCAGGACCATCTCCTCACGAGCCTTAGCCTCATCTGCAGACTCCTCCCAATCGAGGCGCATCCCAGGTTCCAGGGCTTCGACGTGGTGTCCTTGGGGAGCCTCTTTCGGCCCACCGCTAGGACTTCTGGGTTCCAGTCTGTCTGCACTGTTGAGATATAACAATAACATTGTCCCGCAGCATATGGTCCTTTTCGAAGCTAGGGCACAGACATCTTTGAAGGGGCCCCCAAGCCCTTGTGTCTACGGTCCCGTCACCCCAGGTCTCTGCTATTCAAGAACTCGCTCTCCCCTCCCCAGTCCCAAAGACCTTCCTGCGGCGTCTGGACATCCTCACTGCTTCCGGTCCATCTGCGCATCTCACTGTCTACATTAAAAAATATCCCCAAGTCAAGCCCTTCTCATCCACTCCTAGTGATGTAGGCACAGCAGCCTCCCGACCGGTCCCTCCGCCCCCCTTAGTCTCCTCACTGTGACACAGGTAATGGCTGTCAAAGATAGGGGCCTTTAAGATAGAAACAAGATCATTTCCCTCTTGCTCAGACCCCTCCAGTGGTCCTCACCAAGACCCGTCTCTGCGGTCTGATTGTCTCAGCGTCCCCTCCCACTGGCTCTCCGTCTCACTGTCCCCTACGACGTCCCCTGCTGGCCTCCTTGTTCCTCAGAATCCCAGGATGCACCTGTCTCTACACCTGTCTCGTTCTGACTAGGAACATTTCCCTCCAGGTGCCACCTGGCACCACCTCTCTTGTTTTTTAGGTACACGT
>NW_011903058.1:0-2549 GCF_000151845.1 Pteropus vampyrus | reverse complement strand
AGTTACCTAGGAAATTAAACAACTGCACAAAATTTAACTCTAGGAAAAACAAAGAGGTGTACAGTAAACTCAAGCAATCATAGTTTATTGCATAGAGCAGTTGAGAATAGTGTGTGCATAGTCCTATAAATGGATATGTTGAATATTGATCTATGTTAAGTTGTGATGTAACTATATTGAGAGGATAGAACGATGAGGAAGAGGGAAGTGGGGAGAAGTAGGAGAGGAAATGGAGCTTGAATCTCACCCTCTGTAATGGGTGTTCTTTTGAAAAAAGAAATAATAATCAAGGTTATTAAAATAATAATCAAGGTTAATAAGCATGCTATTAAATGATATAAAAGTATTTTTTTTAAATGTCAGCTTTGAAAGAACTGAATATGGTTGCTTATGGAGAGAAGAAAATAAGGCAAAGGGGAATTGGTCAGGGAAATTACTATTTTATATGATAACTTTATGAAAATGTTTATCTTTCAAACACGGGCACATCAAATTTGGATAAAAACAAGAACTTATACTGGAACAAAAATAGTAGAATTGGGGTCATCTGAGGAATAACCTTGTCCGAAGTTTGCATGCAGCTCTAATGACCCATCGGCCTGCAAAGGCCCAGTGTGCCATTTATCAAGGAGAACGGTGGCATGAGTTTTAGACAGATTGCATAATAAATTAATGAGTCTACAGCGTTAGTGTAAGGAAGTAATGAGTTGCCCTTTTAAAATTTGGGCTAGACTATCCTTTGTATCTAGGTAGCTGGAATGATGCCAATAGTGTAGAGAGAAAGAAATGACCAACCAACAATCGAAGCCCACAGTTCAGAGAACTGCTTGATTAGGAAATCTTCTCCCCTCCGTATGTGGTTTTGTTGTTGTTGTTTATTTGCTTCGGTTTTTATTTCAGGTTTTTAAATAAAATTCTATAAAATTAGCATTTCAGGAACTCAGAAAGCAACTTGCCTCTATAAAATAGAAAGAATCTGCATTTGTCTCAGTTGAGAAGAAACTATGCATAGATTGTAAAACCTTCTCTTGCTCTCTGTAATGTTACAATCACTCGGTAAAAAAATAAGCTGCAATTTCCTTTAAATTTAATTATATAGGAAAATGATTTTTCTCCGTGACATTGGTACTATCTTAAATAAATAAATTTAGGTTTAGTTGCTGTGAATTAGTTGCTGTGAATATAAGTAGAAGTTCTTTCAGATCATTAGGAAACAATTTAATACATTTTGATTTTAGAAGAAAAAAAATCTGGTAAGTGGGTGAGAAGTATTAGGCCAAAGGTGTAGATCGAATCCATGTGTAGGTCACTTCGTGCCTCCTCCCACACTCAGCCAGGTGCTTCAGGGGAAAGAGTAGAAGAATATAAATGGATCAGCGTAAATATATCAATAATCTCTTTAAGGATCTGGGATGTTCTGAATGGTCTTGAATGACCGGTTCTGTTAATTCAGCAAATTTTTGTCTTATGTATAAATTACTATTTGTAGGAGCTGGCCCACTAAATTTTTGCAAACCTATTTTTTTTTTTTTTGCATTTTAGTAAGCTTAAGTTTGTTTACATATAGAGTCAGTATTTTTTTTTTTTTTATTGTATTGAGGGCTTTTTTTTTTTAAGAGAAAGTCAGATGTATTCATTGCACTATAAGGTATGTGACAAAACAAAGGGATTACTATTAATTCTTGAACCTGGTGTCTTTCCACATAAGCAACTGCTAAGGGCTTTCTTTTTAAGTGGCAACACAGTGATTACAAACTATAAGCTCCTGAATATTCCTTAATATTCAGTGAAGTTTCTACAGAAACTGTCCCCACACTATAAGCTCCTGAATATTCCTTAATATTCAGTGAAGTTTCTACAGAGGAAACTCTGTCCTGATAACTGCTTACTGGAAATGATGGTAAAATTAGAATCAAACTGGCTGTGTGTGATCCTGGCCAAAACACACTGGCTCTCTGGGGTTTCAACAAAGTGAAAAGAAAAGCCACATATTGGAAAATATACTTTAAAAAACACATTTAACAAGTTGCTTGTGATAAGAATATGTTAAAAACTCTTACACTCCATAAGAAGGCAACAACAACAACAAAACAATTAAAATGTTTAAAAGATTTAAACAGAGACTTCATCAAAGGAGAGTCTCAGATGGGTCAGAAGTACATGAAAAGATGTTAAACGCCCCGTGGAAATATAAGTTGACACCATGATAAGATTTGACTCCATACTTGGCTTCGACAGGAGTGAAACAGCTCAGAAGATCTGGAATAATTTGGTTATCGTCTAGGCTCTGGTAGATTAAGGTGTCTTAAGATATTCCCTTCTTAGAAAAGTATCTGGTTCCCTTTTAGGTAAAGCATCCCACCTGGTGGAGATCTCAGACTGTTTCTACCGAGAACCAGAAAGCATGGCCTAGATAAAGCGTTTCTCTCCTCTCTTGGTTTTCATACATTTTCCAGCCCGAGATAGTTCAGTATAGCTCCGGACAAAACTAGGATGCCCACCTCCCAGGCTTCGGATAAACTTCTCTTCGGAAGCTTTGCCTTAGCTCT
>NW_011903057.1:0-2358 GCF_000151845.1 Pteropus vampyrus | reverse complement strand
CTGTGTTTAGCAAGTATGTAAACTGAACTGTCTGTACAAACATTTTGGAAGAGGTTGGTGAAGAGTTCATTGTGACAGGGGATAATCAGCATTTTTTCCTAAGAAATCCTTTGACATATGCTTAAACTGCCAACGTCTCTTTTACCTTTTGTATCTAGATTTCTCTAGCCCAAGTAGTGTTTTCATAAATCTGAAGATTTTTCTTCTCCTTTTCGTAAGTGATCCTTCTCACCATCATCTCTGGCTCCAAGCAGTGATGGTATTACTGGTACTGGTATAGTGAGTACTAGTACTAGAAGTAATGTTGAAAATATATTATATTTGTATATCGCTTATACTTTCAAATTAATTTCACAAATATTTTCGCTATTTTGCAGAATTGTAATTACTACTTCAAACAGCATTTTTTGGGCTGGCAACTCCCATAAATACTAGAAATACCAGAAAGGATTTTCAATATTCTATCTTTTTTTTTTTTTTTGAAATAGTGATCTCAAATGTGGACAGAACATGAAAAAAGAAAAAAAACTGTTCTCTTTTGGTTACTATATTAGTCAGAATAGGCAAAGTTATGCTGCAATAATAAAGTAACTCTGAAATTCCAGGGACACAAAAAAGGTTTATTTCTCTCTTACGCTATGTGTTCATTCCAGGTTGCCAAGGGCTCTGCTCCACATAGTTCTGGGGGACCATGGTGACAGAAGTTATACCATGTTGTAGCTGTACTATGTGGAACAAGAGGCCTCCTCAATCACTGGAACAAGGAAAGAGAGAGTAAAGAATGGTACACAGGTATTTTCTGCCCCAGTCTGGAGGTGACACACCATTTCTGCTTATATTTCATGGCTCAGAACTTGTCACATGACCCAACTAATATGCAGGACTAAATACAATGTTTAACGAGCACCACCATCTCTGCCATGATTACTCTGTCTCCTCTCATCCTATCTACCATTTCCTCTCTGGAACTGCCTGTTTTCTACTTATCTTTACATATATATGATAATCTAACTTTCTGAGATTGCACTAGGACAGGGATAGCAAATACGCGCTGTATTTTCCTTTTCCCATGCCCAGCAGACATTGCTCATTGATCATAATGCTCTCTTCTGCTCTCTTCTCTATCTAACCCTAGATACAGCATCAGAATCCTTCCCAATGCCAGTTCCTCAGTATCATCACCAGAGATGAAACTTGCTGTTCCCTGCCTAAGGAATTTCACTGACCCTGAGGATGTGTAACCGGCTTGCTTGGCGCCACCTCCACTTCTCTTTTGGGAGATGGACATGAGGCCAGCAGGCACTTGATCAGTTCTGTTAGCTGCACTGTTTACAAATACCTAATCTGGGGATTTCAATGTTACCAGCATTTTCAGACTCTGGTGTTTTCCCTTCAACTTCTACCACTTTGATCAAGGTAAGAACAATCAAAGGAAACCTGACTTCCTTCACAGCTAACATGGGCTAACACGAGACTGAAAGAAAAGGAATCTTTAGGGAAAAACAGAATCTCAAGTTCTTCTGACTCAGAACTTTGAAATGAACGGTCCAGATCTCTCCAGAAGCCTCTATAGTTTCACAGGTCACTCCTCTAAACCAAGGGAGGGAATCTTTCATTTCTACTCTCAGTGATGTAGCACAAAGAGAATATCCTTCATTTAAAAAAATAATTAATCAAAAAAGGACAGAAAATATGCCTTTCCTGAAGGGTTAAACAAAGTAGGATCGCAATAAGAAAATCCAGAATGTTCTTCCTCTCAGCCATTAAAACTCTGCTCACTATTTTGTTTCTTGCAAACTTTATCCTGAGCCCCTGGGGTCCCTGGTAAGAGACACTTTAGAAAATAGAGAAGTTGGGGCAGGCTGCTGGTTCCTTATGTGTGTGTGTGTGTGTGTGTGTGTGTGTGTGTTTTCTCTAAGTCGTTTCCCAAAACTTCTTAAAGTCTTCACGCTATACAAAGTGAAGATTTGTTCTCTTACACCAATAGTCAAGAAGTCTCTCCCGACAGAAGTTTTCACTACTGTTGCTGTTTGGAATTGGCTCAGCAGACATAAACAGGGTCATCTGGGGCCAAAGAGGGTGGGTGTTTAGTTTTAAAGCTCTGGGGTTAAGAGTGAAAGCATGTGACTCCAGCCTGGCCAAAAACAGAGAAGCCTTTGTGTGCAGAGAGCAAGCGATTGGCAGTCCTGAGGCTAAACACAGGGGGAGAGGGAAAGAGCGCTGACACAGGTTTCAAGGGTCTGATAGGATACCACTGGAGGGAGGTTAACTCTTTGTGTCAGACTCTGAGTCTTCCGTGGAGAGAGCTGTTTGTAGCTCATGGTAGAGCAAAGAACTTCCAAAAACAAATAAATAAAT
>NW_011903056.1:0-2390 GCF_000151845.1 Pteropus vampyrus | reverse complement strand
TATAGTTAATTATTAATTATATTATATTTTTCTTTTTAAATACTGTGTGGTTTTCCTTCCTGATTAAACTAATGACTGTCTGACCTCAATTTCCAAGCTTTTGACCACTATCCTATACTTCCACTGCTTGTTACCATTAATAGGGATAGTTTAAAGCTGATAATACTGTGGCTTTGAATATATTTTTAGAGATAAATAATTAATGCTTGAGATAGTAGGAGCATATAGTTTTGGAGTGAGAAGGAACATTATAAATTATTCAGTTTGCTATTTCTTTATTCAGATGTGGAAACTGAGGCCAAAACAACTTCAATAACGTTGAAATCATATTTTGTCTATTTATGTATCACCATTGCCTATCATAGAGTTGATATTTAGGAAGTGTAAATTGAATTAAAATCAGTGAATTTACTTGGAAAATTTTATTGAGTACTGTGCTCGTAGCTGCAAATGGAGAAATGATTTAGACAGACATACTTCTTCCCCTCAAGAGATTTCCTGGCAAATAGCAAATTTGAAATCAGAATTACAACTTTGGTTTAAACTAAGCCATTATTATTTTGGTTATTATTTCCAAACTGAATTGTGGACTGAAATTCAAAGCTGGTTTTCTTTGGGCAGATTTCGTACTTGTCTCTAAAACTTCATAGAAAAGAGAATAATGTGGACATGTTTAAACTTAATTTAACTTTGATACAGCTATTAGAACCTGTTATCTTCCAGCATAAGCTTTGTCTAGTTACCTCTAAAAGCTCAATTTCCAGCACACACATTTACAATTTTACTCTGTCACTTATGGGGATATTATCTTTATGCAAGAATCCCAAACTCTTTTTAGACTTTAATTTGGCAGAAACTTTGTACGCCACTTCTTAGAATGATAGGTAACAGGAAATATCCAAGGTATTTCACAGTCTGGCCACAATCTAGTATGGCCAGACTGTGAAATACCTTGGATATTTAGCTTATGGGATTTTAATAATAACCTTTGGCTGAATTGGCTTATGAATTCTGATAACCTTTAGAAATTTAATAAATGTCTACCACATTTTCATAGATATATTTATTTGATAACATAGTTTGTAATAATCTAGACTATTTATTTTGCTAATATAAATTTACCATTCTTTCCCTTTTGGTTGGGAGATTAGGATGTATTTCAATTCAGTGACATATTTTCAAGACAAATTTCAGTTGAATTTTAATCAAGCATATATTTTTAATTCTGGGCATAGAGCTAGAGGTATTGTAATTTTATCATCATAATAAGTGGTAAAATCCTATCTTGTATTCTATATAAATATTTTACCTCTAATCATTGTGGGGAACTGTGTATCAGTACATTTCATAAAACTTGGAATTATTCTACTTTTAAAAAATAAAATTTCTGATAATTGACATAATTTAGAGGATTATTTGTCTGATAAAATTTTTTTCTCATGTAACATTCATCAGCAGATAAGCAAACTTCAGGATATCAATAATTAAGTGGCTCTTTAATTCCATTTTATAATTTTAAAATAAAAATGGTTAAGAAAAGCTAAGAAAAGTGAAAGCTACTGGATTCTGAGAACAAAGAAAGAAATAAGCAATACCTTGGTCAAATAGTGAATTTAACATTCTCTTGTTTTAAGTAATAGCTTTTTGAGAAGTCACTATTTTAACCATTTACTTTGTGTCCAGTATCATCATCTTAAATTGGTGACATACATTTAATACCTAGGGCATCATTGATATTTTTGAAAGCACACACCTTTTCTGCTTTTCTTGCTCTCCCTCATATTTCCGTGTCTATTTCCTGATGATTTTTCAGTTCTCAAGCTCATTTCCCCTGACACATACTTACTCCTTGCTTGTTCAGAACTTCTGTTGACCTCTTAAAGGTCATGGCAGATACAAATTCTACATGAATATAAGAGAGAAAGGATTTGGCCCTTTGCTTTCATTGGCCCCTCCAGAGATCATTTCTTTTATTATGGTATTATAAAAATGCTTACTGTTTTAAAAAATAATAATTTAAAAAGTACTATGAGTAAAGTATTAAAAAACAAAATATCTTCTGTGATCTATAAACAAGGAAAACCACATGTACAATTTTTATGTATTTTATTCTATTTTTTCTATACATTTTGGAAAAGTAATTAGAGTTATACTTTATAAAAATTAGTAGATGCAGTTTTTAAATTTCATATTATATTATGGGAATTTTTCATTAATAATCTTCAAAGACATGATTTTTTATAGTTTCATAACATTCATCATACAGAATAGCACCTTTAGTTGCTATTGCAAATGAATTTCCAAGTAATCTCACATTTTATGAAGGAGGTGAGTGTCCCATAATGAATCATGGGAACATTTGGGCATGTTGCATGTACTCTGAGAAGGCA
>NW_011903055.1:0-2214 GCF_000151845.1 Pteropus vampyrus | reverse complement strand
CTTCTTATAATCAAATATTCTTTTAGTGAAACCTAAACAATGAAGCTTAAGTAAAAATAATTTCAATTAGTTGTGAAAAATACCACAGGGAAAGTCAAAAAAACAAATATCATTTTTCTAAACCCCTAATTCCTGTGAAATCTTTCTAAATTCTGTTCTCATCGAATCATTTCTAAAAACAATTATAATATTTTTTAAAAATGTCATACACATAGAGTACAATGGCATTGGAGAAATCTCACATAATTAATTTTTCATCAATAACAAACAAAACAAAGACATTGCTCAGATTCATAAACGCTAACTTACACCTATTTGGCAAACAACTGTGTATGTCTGTAAAACAACTATGTATGTCTGTAGATGATCTGTTATTCTTGATTAGTTACTTTCAGTTTCCATTCTGAATTGATTTTTTTCTTACATGATAAAAAAATCTTAGGTTTTCTACTAATTATAAAAATTTTGTTATCAAGTATATTAGACCATTTCAAGTTATTAAATATTCTTTGAACCTTTTTATATATATGCTTTAGCTCTTACAACAATATATAAGGAAGCTATTTTTATGAAACCTACTCTACTGATGAGGAAACTGGGGCTTAAAGAGGTAGATAATTTCACAAAGATCCCATAACAAATAACAAGGGTTGCGGGACCAGGCTCAGATTCCACAGCCTTTTCAACATCATACTATATCTATAGTGTTCAAGAGCATGGTCTTCTTCAAGTCCAACTCCTTGACTCAGGTGCCACTTTTTACCCTTACGACAAGATTCAACATGTTGTATAAAATTGCTCTCTTTATACAGAGGGTAAAGAAATAATCTGATCACCATTTACAAAGCAGTAGGGATCTTTCTAGTGCTTTGAACTCTGATTAATACTTTCTTTCTATTGTACAATCAACTTTGGTCTGGTGTCCATCAGAACAAACAGGGAAAGGCTCTGTGTTAAATTTTTTAAATAATAATTTTAATGGAATAAGAAGGAATATGATGAAAACTGTGGGAAAGTGAAATACAAGGTAACTATATCAATATAACATTTCTACATATAGCAGGCAATGGTCAAAGATTTCAATAACCAGTTGATAAAATTATATTTCTAAGGGAAGAATTTAGGGCTCTTGAGTATTTTTCCGAGTTTTAATGAGCTTCACAATGCTAAAGCAATTTGCTTATTCCTCTTTGCTTGTATTGAATAGAGCTTATCTAGCCACTAGGAAATGTGCTCAAACTTATGATAGCTAAGACATAGAGAAGTTCGTGAACACTTTTGAGAAAAGGAAGATTCTGTGGAGAAAAAGCAGAAGAGGAAGAAATCATGGACTTTAAGAATATTACAAAGTAAGCAAGTCAGGTTACCAAGAAACACAGAAAGAAAGAGGTTGTTGAGCGAAACCAGCCTTCAGAGAGATACTTGGCCCAGGATCTTCAGAAGGGGCAGATGGGAAGAATATATCTTAGGTCTCTGTGCAAAAGTCCTCTGGTCTAAGAGTGCTGACGCATGCATTTACAATCACTTCAAACAGCCCAAAACTAACTGGACACTTTACAGACAAGTCAACAAGCCTTACGTTCAATTGTACATCTTCAGTTATGTGCTGCCAAGGAAGTAATTGCTTCCTGGCAAAGCTTGGGCAAGTCCAGAACCCACTGCCTACTCCCTCCATGTTTATCATCAGATCACAGTGAGTGTTATAAAGGTGAAAGGTGAGAAATTATACTTTTAATGTTTTATAAAAATTTACCAATTCTTTTTCAGTGTTATAAACTCTATCCTTTTTAAAGTTTTATAAATATGTAAACAAATATTCTAAAATGCTGCTATTTAAGTTCATGGCTATAAAAGAAAAAATTCTGTTTCTCTCTCCCAGACCACCAAATGAACTGCATTATAAATGCAATCGATGTATTTGAAAAGCACTCTTTTGCTTTTTGGTAAATTTTCTGTAACATTTTCAATTCTTAAACCATTTGATGTTTCAATAAGTTCCATAGTTAATTTTTATTGAAAAATTAAAATGGAGAAGATTTACTGATATCTTTGCTGGTAATTGGCCACTGAGAAGTTCAAGGAGGATAGTAAAAACTGCTTTAAAAACTGTAACACATATGCAAAATTAAGGTACTATTTTGATTTGGTAATAATAAAGAATAACAACAAATAAATATTTGTATTTGGGTCTTCTCTAAAGAAATGCACAGCTAC
>NW_011903054.1:0-1396 GCF_000151845.1 Pteropus vampyrus | reverse complement strand
TAGGGCTCTTCAAATGCCTCCCAAACAGGCTAAAGGTTTTATATTTTATGAACTGTTTTACAGATTGACAAAGAATGTCTTATAAACTGTTGTAAACTATAAAGCTGAGTCATCATCTTTTTTGCCTTATAATCTTAATAAAAAATTATAAATGGTGAGCATTAATTATGCTGAGCCAAGATATAACATAAGACAGAGAGATTTTACAAAATCTAGTACTTCCACAATTCAGAGTGGCAACTACACACCTGACTCACTTTCAATCAAGTCCTAACTTGTTCCCAAGACCTTGCACAGGTTATAAGCTTCATCATTACAAGCCTTATACCAAGGATCTAGTACTTAGTCACAGCCAGGCCTAGGGAGTATCAGTCTTTCCTTCTTCTACAACACCATATGTCAATCCTGTGGCAAAAGGGACCTCTGGAATTAGGACATATAGAGCATCCATTCCTAAAAGAAAACCTAAGCAATGATAAAATCCAAATCTACATTGGAGGTTTTAAAAATAACTCTGGGCCAGTATTTATATCATACATACTATAATCTACACCCAATCCCACTCAGGAGTTTTCCATCCTCTGAAATCTTTGAGAAATGGCCTCTCACCTGTCCTTCCGTGCAGCTGTGGTTTCTAGGGACACAATGGTCATTGCACCAGTGGCAGTCATTGGTGTTGGCTGTGCAGCTGTAACAATCTGTGTGCTGATCGCATCTGTCATGGTCGAGAGCTATGAAGAGAAGAAAGTCAACAACTGTGACAGCTTCTCCTCAGAGAAGCCACAGGCCATTACAGCTACTACTGAGCACAATCTGAGAATAAGGGTAAAAAAAAAATGTAACAAGGGTTGAGAAGTAAACTGAGGAATGCAATGTGCAGGAAAATATACTGGTGTGTTCAGGTTAAAATAGTATTTAGAAATAAGTAAACAATCTCAAGAAACGCTATTCTGTACCCACTCACCCAACAAAAGTACAGAGAAAGTGAAAAACGAAAATAAGTTAAGTTAATTTAACAACAAGATATAATGAAAGTAGATGGTTCTTTAAATACTTTTTTCTTCCCAAGAAAAAAATCAACTAGCAATAGAATGAATGCTAAGAGCTTCCCAAATAAAGTAAGATAGGAGACTAAGCCATTCCTCCCAGCTAGAATTGCTAGGCTGATCTGGGCATAGGAAGTAGGTAACACCAGAGAACCCCAAAGGAGACACTAGACTGAGCTGCATTTTATGCACCTATATGTAAATCCAAGAGTGCAAGTGTAAGAACTTCTGGGCTACTGTAGACCTGCTGCATCTCCTATCAAATCTAAACAGGTCATGGTCAGCAACGAAAGAGAGGCTGCACAACCACATTGCCTCGTCTGCTGAATCACTTGTGAACATGGCATATG
>NW_011903053.1:0-1981 GCF_000151845.1 Pteropus vampyrus | reverse complement strand
TAGTTGTTTCTTTAGTATCAACCTCCACGTTTCTAAGCAACATGCTTATACTGCTGTTTCTTGATTTTTATTGAATTCCTATTATGGAAGATGAGGGGTTAATTCTTTTATTCTATCCTTCCTCATCTCAATATTGTTATATATTTTTGGTCCAATTTATTGTTTACATTATTGTGATCATGTAGTATATGATTATAGTTCTTTTATTCTTAACTTTTAGTTTTCCTGGGAGTTAAGATTTGCCTTACTTTTCATTTGCTAAGTTTCTATGTTACTATAACTAATTTGTCCTCAAACTCTCCACCAGAAGTATGTCTCCTCTCAATATGTCAGGTAATCATCAGTTTTATTATTTTCTCCTGTTTGATCTTCTCTTCCTTCTGATACTTCCTTGACATCCCAATTTGGATTGGTTGTCTTCTAGGCAATGTTCTGGGATTTCCCTTCAATATCCTTCTGGATATTTCCTTTGACTTGCTTTTACGTTCGATCCTCAATTTCCTGGATCCCCTTTCTTTCTCTTTCTTGGTTTATCCTCTCATTTTGGTGAGACATAACCTCTACTACCTTACTTCTCAAAGTGTAATCTATGGACCAGCGGCCTTGGCATCAGCTGAGAACTTGTTAGAAATAATGACTCTCAGGCCCCACCTCAGACCTACTGAATCAGAATCTGCATTTTAACAAGTGCCCCCCAGGTGATCTGCGTGCACTTTAAGGTTTAGAAATAATTCAAGACCTTGCATTTTTTGTATCTACCTATATTCTACTCTCACTTTTGACTCAGTTTGGGAATAAAATTCTAAGTTGGAAGTCATTTTCTATTCAACTTTTCAAGACATTTGCCCATTGTCTTTTAAACTTCAGTGTTGCTGTTAGGTTCAATTCTATTATGACTTCCAGTCTTTGTATGTGACTTTTTTGTGTTTCTTCTAGGTACTTTTATTTTCAGGTTTCTGAAATTTCTTGATAATGTGCTTTGGTGAGAGTCTTTTTGTTGTTGTTATGATAGCTCTGTGTACTCAGTGAACACTTTTAATGTGTTCTTCTGGTTCTGCAATCTGGAGGTTCTTCTGGTTCTGCAATCTTTTCTTGTATTATTTATTTAATAATTTATCTAATTGTTTTCTCTATTATCTGTCCCCAGTACTCTCAATAAGAAGACATTGGACTTCCTGGCATGCTTCTCTAAATTTTCTTATCTTTAAATATTTTACTTCTATTTCTTTGTATTTGTTTTGCTGTCAGGGAGATTTTTCTCAATTTTATTGACTAATTCTTCTGTGAATTTTATTTATTTCTGCTACCATATTTTTTAATGTACAGAAGTTCTTTGACTTCTTTGAATGTTTCATTTTGTGACATCTCATTTTTTCTTACATAGATGCATCATCTTTTTTTTTAATCTCAACAAAGATATTAATTAGAGTTTTTTAAAAAAGTTTCTTCCTGCTTCCTACATTGTCTCTGTTTGTTCTGAGTCTCTTATTTAGTTTTTGTGTTCAGTCATCAATAGACGACTTAGTGAGTTTCTTCAAGTATTTGGTGATCGCTGGCTGTTTGTTCACATTTAAGAGTGAGGCACCAAAGTGATCTCTGGAAGCCCTGTACATAGTCTGACCTGGTTGAGTCAGGACCTCACTGTAAGTTGATCAGGCAGGAATCTAGAACTGTGTAGTACAACCCTTACCTGTTAGTATTGGTGGGTTTCGTGGAGTTTTTTTGTTTGGGGTTGTGTTGTTGTTGTTGTTGTTTGGTTGTTCTTTTGTCAGCCATTTCTGCTGGAAGGGATCTCTGTTCTCTTGCCCGGTGGTGGTGATGATGGCGATTGCAGGAGTGAGGGGAGAGGTGTGAGGCTGGCTGCCAGCATTCTCAGGGCTGAGTCCGGAAAGAAGTCTGGAGGCGGTGACTCACATTTCAGTAGGTAGACTCCCCTTCAATCTGCCTGTTCACTGCTGTGCCTGCTGTCTTTGAGTTTATT
>NW_011903052.1:0-1722 GCF_000151845.1 Pteropus vampyrus | reverse complement strand
CCAGGATCTACAACCAAGAATAATTTATCCAGCAAAGCTATCATTTAGAGTTGAAGGACAGATAAAGAGCTTCCCAGACAAAAATAAGCTAAAGGAATTGGAGGGACTTCTTTAAGAAGAAAAAAAAAATGTATCAAAAACAGGAATAAAGAATGATAACCACTACATTCCTATCAATAAACACCTTAAATGGAAAAGAATTAAGTGCTCCAACCAAAAGACAGAGTGGCTGAAAGGATAAGAAAACAAAACCCCTGCATTTGAAAAGGAAAGAGATGGAAAAATATTGCTTTGATGGACCTAGAAGGTATTTAAGTCAGATAGAGAAAGATAAACACTATATGATTTCACTTATATGCAGAATCTAAGGAATAAAAAGAACAAACTAATCAAAAAAGAGACTCACAAATATAGTGGACAATTTAGTGTTGGACAGAGGGGAGGGAGATTTGGGAGGCTGGGAGAATTGGGTGAAGGGCTAAAGAAATACGAATTAGTAGCTAATGGATGGTCACAGTGATGGGGAGCGCAGCATAGGAAATGCAGTTAGCATTAAAATGTTGGCTAGGTGGAAGGTCAGGGGGGGAAGGGAGGATCGTTTTATGAACTATATAGATGTCTGACCAATGTACTGTCTACTTGAAACTAAATAAAATTTTAAAAAATTATTTTAAAATGCCAGGCTTTGTTGATTATATTTTTCTCTAGTACATATGAGAATAAAGCATAATTATTACCTAAAATCACCATACATACTAATGAAATATTCAGCACACTGTTAAAAAACTATTATGCAACTCACAGAGACTGAATGAAGTATGGTGTTTAACCTGGTTCTAGCCACAGGATTTTAGGCAAGCTTGTCACCTTTCTGGACATCCGTTTCATCATTAAAAAGAGTATAAATAATTTTACATTGTGGCTGGGATGAAAACAGAATGGCAAATTTAAGTGAAATCTTCTAGATAAAGCAACTTTGTAAACTATAACACATTAAACAAGATTATAGTTTTACTGGAAGGTTGTTAATTGCTGCTGATGCATCCTGCTCTCGATCCTCAAATTTGACCATGCAGATGGATCATGGGAGATCTGGTGAAGATGTAGGTTCTGATTCAGTGAGTGTTGAGTGGGTCCAGGATTCTACATGTCTTGCAGACTCCCTGATGATGTTAATGCTGCTGATCTGCAGACCACTTTGAATTTTAGTGGAAATTTAGAAATCAAACTATTTGGTCCTGATTTCATGAGGCTTGGGATTGACTTCTATATGTGTAAGCATGTTTTTTATCAATAAGAAAAATGGCTAAACACCTTCACTGGGAGTTCAGCACTCAATGTAAACAGACATTGGCAAGGAGCACTGTTTTGATGCTAAAAATGTGGATGAAATTAGCCAGTTGGCATATCTGCATACTCCCTCCTGGAGAATAAAAGTTTGAGATTAAGGTCTTTGAAAGTAAAAAGAGTCCAAATTTTCCAAATATTTATTTTGTTCTAGACGCTGATCCTTGAGCATAGAAGTGAATATTAACAGTGCTGATGGCACTGTCTGTCAATATTAGCAACACAAAAGCCCCACTGGGGAATGGGGAGAGTTCATGAAAATAGACAAAGGCACTCACTCCACCACCACGCTCCTGACCAAATCACCAAGATTGTGGATTATATTGTTATTTTTACCTAAAAGTTTAAAAGTGAAAACCTCAGGCAAAAGAGTGA
>NW_011903051.1:0-2688 GCF_000151845.1 Pteropus vampyrus | reverse complement strand
TTTTTTCCTCTTTCTTTTAGTAAGGACAGGAACTGTGTAAATAGGTGTCAGTAATGTGGTGGTAAGGTGTGGGGAAGAGGAAGCTGTTCTACAGATCTATGATTAGGTCTAGTGCTGTGTCTAATGCTTTGCCATGGTTAGGCCATTTCATTGCCTCTTATTTTAATTTCTGGCTGTTGGGAATCTGTAATCCTGTTTTTGGTATTAGCCTGGGGTCTACGAGAATCATGACCTTAAAAATCAAGAAGGATATAGGATTTCTCATGACATACGGCAGCAAATATTATAACTTAAAACTTCGAGGTTCATAAAACTAATTCATTTTGCTACCGTTGGATGAGAAGCTTTCGCCCCAGGAACTATACAAGTTCAGCATTATTGGTTAATATTAGCTCGGGCATTTTGTTTTCTACCATGGTGGACACAGACAAAGCAGGGGGCTTTCCTTGCCAGCGGGTTGCGTAGAACACACTGCCAGTCTCTTTGGGTCACCATGACTTCTGATGCCCAGGTGAAAGTACTAAAGAATTGTGTGTCTGGGCCAGGCTTTTGAGCCAGTTCTCAGCCTTCGAGGAAAAGTATGTATCCCAGAATTTCTCTTTTTTCTTCTAAAGAAGAATCTTTCCCTAGAGGAAAGTCAGAATTTAAAAACTGCAGAAGAAAGACAGAAATCCCATATAGCTGAGGTCTTGAAGCAGACTGCTAAGAAAGGAGTGCTTCAGAAAGCAGTAGAAGAACAGCTGCAGTAAAATTCCCTACTCTGGGACTGGTTCTCAAGGTTTCCGCTTGTAGTTCCCTGCTCCAGCAAGGTGGATTCTCTGTATTTGCCTGTCTGTCCTCCAATTTTTGTGGAAGCAATTTGTCCTTTGACCTCAATTCTCTGATCGATCTAAGCAGAGCTGTTGATTTTCAGTTTGCTCAGCTTTTTATTTGTTGTTAGGACAAAGTGACAACTTCCAAGCTGGACTTACATGCTGGACTGAAAATATAGAGCAATTTAAAAGGGCGAGTAGAAGAGAAGACAGTGTGGTTAAAAAGGGGTAAATTCTTCAGGAGCGAAATTGGACAATTTCACAAATGATCACTGAGGCATTCTACAAAAACATGGTCATCAATGGATAGAACGCAACAGCTTCCTGTGGTTTAAACACTTTGAAGAAAGAAGGGGATTTTCCACATGTGTGCTTGCTCTAACCACTCAGTAGGCAATTCAGCTTAGAGACATTTCAGCTCAAGAGAGCTAAGAAACAAATAAGTCATTTGAATAAATAAAAGATTCAGCTATTGTATTAGTACATTATATTTGGATAAACATAATGTACTAATACAATACTAATACAATAGTGAGTTCTTATGAAAAGGATAGGCCTGGATAGAATTGCTTCTTTACTCACGGTTTAATTAAATTCATTCATTTATTCATGTAACAAACTGAGTCCTTAGGATATGTCAGGCACTGTGCTAGAAACAAAATTAAGAACATTGTTCCTGCCAGCAAGTCACTTAAGCTATTCAGAAAGACAGGCACATAAATGGGAACTTAGAAAATAATGTGGCACATAAAATGATAGCGACGTATACCATGTTATAGAAAGGTAAGAAGGGACACCCAATTCAGCCTGGAGAAGGAAGAGGAAAGAAATCAGGAAAGGCTTCCAGAACATAAGTAGTACCTGAACAAAATATTAACAAGCCTGGCTTCTTCCCCTATAAATCTCACAGACTGTGAATAATGTTTTTTGTTTGTTTGTTTCATTCCTCTTTTCACCAAGTCCTAAGGGCAGTGAATCCCAGAGATAAGAACTTGAAATAACTGGATAAAGTAACAGGGCAGGAGTATTTCTATAAAAATGATGAGATGTCTCCAATAAGCAGGAGACATGACATGGAGCATTGTGCAGCATTACAGAGGTATTGCAGTGTTCGAAGCCTCTGCAATGTTTGTGCATTATGGCTGGAGTGAGGCCGCTTAGGTTTCTGATCAAAAAACATTTCGGGCATCAGGAAGTAAATACTGCCACGATGTGGTGATGTTTAAGTGACATTTTGTTCTTCAGACTCTAGTTCTCCAGAACTAAAGAGCTTCTGCAATCACTCACACATCTACAGTAGATTTTACATTAGAACTGGAAAGTGAGTGCTAGGAAAAAACCTCAAGATCATAGTGTGGAAACCTCTTATTTCACAGAGGAGGAATCTGAGAGGAAATCTGCCTGCCTGAGGTCATGCAACTATTTAACACTGAGATAAAACCAGAATGCAGTTCTAGATCATTTATTTATTCGTTAAAAAAACCTGAATATCTAAGTGAGAGGCTATGTTCTGGGTACAGATTACAAAATTTATACTCACTGATACTTCCCTACTGTCCCCCACCAACTTCTTGCCACAAATACCATACAGTTTTATGAATACTTTAGATGTATCTTCGAAATATACTTTTAATAAAACATAATCACCATATCGCTGCATTCAACAATTTGCTAATATCATAAAATTTCTAGCAATATTGAAAGTATCTAATTATTATAGATGAATTTGATTGTGCAAATTAGATCCAAATCAGACCTAGTAATGCTATACATTAAAAGTATCTTCACTGCCATTATTTATTGAGGAAACAAGATCATTTTCTAGTAGAATTCCCCACTCTGAATTTTGCAACCTTAGGTTTCACTTAACATATTC
>NW_011903050.1:0-1044 GCF_000151845.1 Pteropus vampyrus | reverse complement strand
TTTCTTTTTCTGCTGCTGTTTCTTTTATTAATTTTTTTGAACATGCCATTTTTTTCTTTGGATACAAAAGAAACAGAGATCTATAATAACAGTTTTTTCTCTCCTAAAAAAAAAAAAGAAATTTCTTTTCTATCTCAGTTGTCAAATTACCCAGTTCCTCCCTGGAGTCAACCAATTGCACTAGTCTCTAGTATCTGCATCTGCAAAGAAAGAGATGTATTAAACTTCACTCCTCCCCAACCACATTAGATATTAAACACAAGTTAACATACTCTGCACCTTACTTTTAACCTAATGATGGATTTTGGAAATTGTTTCCTATTAGTACACAAAGAGATTTCTTACTCTTTTTTATTGCTATATGTATTATGGTCCTTTACGGATGCATCATAATGTATTTAACTAGCTTTCCAGTGATGAACATGGATTAATTCCAAAGCCGTAGTGGATAGTTGTGTATCTAAACTATTGTGCACACCTGTGAGAGTGTGTGTAAGATAAAGTCCTAGCGGTGGACTCAGGAAACATGCGATATAGTTCTTCCCTGCGTGACACCAGCTGTGTGAGCTTAGGGAAGACGCACGCCTAATCCGAGTCTTTCCCTGCCTTTGTCCAATCAGGATGTTGGAGCGCACAGTGTGGGGACCCACCAGCTGATTCTTCATGATTCCGATATGTGCTCTTGGTGAGTTTTCCAGTGGTGAGTAAGGGCAGCGCTGGACTGTTCTTACTCCTCTGTTTTGTCTCCATTCTTGAGACACTTCTAGTTTATGAAATTGCTGGTTAGGAACAGGTCTTTGGTCTTGTTCTTTGGGAGAAGCCAGCTGAGCTGTATGACATGCCTCTATTATCTCCCTCCACAAATCTCGGCATGGGCTGGGATTAGGGGGTCTCACTCACTGCCATCTCCCAGTGTCTAGAACACTATTCCGTAAAAGAATATAAACCAATGTAACAAAAATGAGATACCATTGCACATTAATTAGGACGGCAAAAATCCAGAACACCGATAACACCAAATGCTGGCGAGGCTGTGGAGCGAAG
>NW_011903049.1:0-1749 GCF_000151845.1 Pteropus vampyrus | reverse complement strand
TTGTCTGACTTAATCCACTCAGTATAATACCCTCTAGGGTATTATTGCAGTTGGCAAGAGTTTATTCTTTTTCTATGGCTCAGTAATATTCCATTGTATATATGTACCACTTCTTCTTCATTTGTTCATCCACTATGAATAGCCAGGTTGTCTCCTTATCTTGGCTATTGTAAATAATGCTGCAGTGAACATATGGATGCACATGTCCCTTCGAAGTAGTATTTTGGGTTTCTCTGGATAAATACTCAGAAGTGGGATTACTGGGTCTTTCTTTGTCCCTTGTTATAGCCTTTGTTTTAAAGTCTGTTATTAGTATTGCTACCTCAGCTGTTTTAAATTTTTGGTTTCTATTTTTGTGAAATATCTTTTCCCATTCCTTTACTCTCAGTTTGCGTGTGTCTTTCAATCTGAAGTGGATCTGTTGTAGGCAGCATATGTATGGTGCTTGTTTTCTTATTTGTTCAGCCACCCTATGTCTTTTGAATAGGGGTCCAAATGTGGATATCCACTTGTCCCAACCACCATAGATGTTAAACTCTGAGAATAGCATGATTAATTTTTTTAAAAGTTAAGAAAATAGCTATTGAACATCTATTCTGTATGTAGTATTGTATTAGGTAGGTATTATGACCTATAGAACCACTGTCCTCTATCTGGTTATTAGTTTCTGGATTTACTTGCCTTTAAAATTTTATTTATTAATTGCTAGCATTAGAATATTGAATAGGATAATGGTTATGTACGGAGTATTTAAAACATGCCACTTAGAAATTCTTTCGTGGTTTTGAGTACATTTGTTTAAACACCTATGAATTCAGGAAAAATGGAATGGATACTTAGTATTTGTTAGGCATTGAATTAAGTGCTATAGATACAAAGAAATATAAAACATGCTCTTTTCTGTCATTGAGCTCCCAGTCTAGAGAGAAAGAGTGACACATTCTGAAGAAATTTCAACCCACTTGCTAAACCATTATCCTATCTCACACCAAATCATCTTGTCCATGCATGGCATTCTAAGAGACTCACTGAAATTATAATTCGTCTTTAGAATTCCTTTTATTAAGCAAACCTCTAGTCTTAATTACGGAAAATGACATTTTTTTTTTTTTTTTAGGATGCCATGCTGACTCCTGATGGTCACCACTTCTTTATCTGTGTACTTATAAACCATTGTAAAGAAATATATATGCAGTTTTGTACTTTTTTGTCCATAGTTCCCAATCATAGGAAAGTTACTCTCTCTTTTACTTTGCCACTATTGTTAATTGGACAAAGGTTATCCATTTCCAATCTTCAAGCTCCTTTACTATTTTCTATGATTACTAAACAATCTGTAGTGGTTCTGTGAAATTGACTTTTCTTGCTAATTTAGTTAGGAAAATTTTCAACTTTACATATGACTCTTTACATAATGGTATTCTTTTTCATCTTAATAAATGCAGTCACATAATAGTGGGCCAAATAGGGCAGGGAGATATAGTCCAAAATCAAGGACTATAATGAAGAAGTTACATTACACAAGGTAGAAAAAATAAGTTTTTGAAAAAAAAGATAATGGATGAAAGTGACTAATTTATGGAATGAGAAGATAAAGGAGTATAAAGACCTTTATGATGATCTAATTTTTAAAGTACAGCATGTATTTTTGGTTCTGAGGATTCTAGTAGAGATAGCAAAAACTTATCTGAGTCTCGAATATCCTTATCCTAAATATACTTTGGTCTGAAGGCATGGTGCATTTTCATA
>NW_011903048.1:0-2153 GCF_000151845.1 Pteropus vampyrus | reverse complement strand
AACACCGAGAAGAAGGTTGAGTTGTCCCCACTTTGCAGAGGAAAAATTAAGGCTCAGATGGGTGGAACGCCCAGGGCATAGAAGGAGGAAGGGCTGGTGCTGGTATTTGCACCCAGCTCTGTTGGGCTCTGAGCTTGTGCTGTGTTTTCCCCCAAACCTAGGCTTCTATAAAAGTCGTCAGGCCTGGTGCCTTCTCCCTTCTAACACCAGCATCCTGCATTACAAAGCTTGATGAGGGCTGGTCAATCGAGGAAACTCGAGTGAGAGAGAACCACGATGGCCAGAGACGTCTCATATGATGCTGAGCCCTTATTAAGGTGGCTGCCCACCCTCGGGGGCCTTTGAGAAAGATCTGTATAGCGGCCAAGACACCAATCTGCCTCTTACTTCCCTTCCTCTAGAGGTAGGTCCCTATGATTGCAGGCCCTAAGCTGGGTGCCACGAGCTTCTCTTTGGGCCTGAGCCTGGGGACATACCCTTCCCACCCCAGCCCTCTCCTTTGCTACTCTATCCCTGCCAGTTTCTGTGCAGGACCTCAGAAAGACCAGTGGGGAAAAGAGAACCTGATGTCCCACACCGACTGCCACTCTCTCCTGCCTCCTTCGCAATCTTCAGATCTCAACTCAAAACTCATCATCCTCACCCACCCAATCTAAAGTAATCACCTTGTCCCTACACAGAGCCCTCTCTATCGCAATGTATTCCCTGTACTTTCTTTCCAGGTGCTTATCAGAATCTGAAATTATCTAGCTTATACGTTAATTGGTTTGCATCAGTCTCCTCTCTTCAGGATGAGACTTCCTGAGTCTGAGATCTTCTGGTCGTCCTGATTATATCCTGAATGCCTAAAATGGTGTCTGCGCATGGTAGACAATAACTAAATGAGGGAGTGAGTGAACACATATATGCACCCGGTAAGCTCTGTGTCCAGTAAAGATGCTGAGCCCACCGAGCCCACAGCCCACAGGATTCTGCATCGTCATGGAAAGTATTTAGATGAGTGGGTTTTCTTCCTCTCTCTGGGACTGTGCAGTAAGAGTCCCCCAGAAAAGACAGAACACCCATCTCCTCTGCTCGTCGGGGGCCCTCCTAGCAATCGCACTGAGAAGCAGGATGAAATTAACACAGTCTAACCCATAAACCCTGAAAATCCCTGAATCTAGTTAAGAGAGCAATTTTTAGCAAGTTGAGCACTTTTTATGGCCGCCTCAGAGCCATCTGGGAAAGCAACTGCTCTCTCCTAAATTGCGAAGTGTCTTCACTCCAGCCTTCTGCTGCTGCCCAGGAGACAGCCACTAGCTAAATGGCAAAACAGTCTCTCGACACCGACATGACATATGTTAAGAAACAAAGCAAAGGTCTGTGGCCAGCAGCTCCTGGACGTGCCGTTTAGATCCATGCTCCGAGGGACCCCTTTGTTTCTTTTTGGGAGGATGATGAGAAGATAAAACAGAGGTGCTACAAAGAGGCAGGTGGAAATGACCTTGCCTGAGAAGGGCAGTTAAGGCATAAATTGGTCATTCTGAATTCTACCCTCCGTCTTCATAACTGACTTCATCGTGAGGTCCTCCCACCAGTACACACACCCCCTTCCTGACATTTGGCACTGGGGGACGAGACTACCACATGCGATACAGGATTTCTACTGTCGAGCTGAAGTGGGACTAGACAGGGCCTGTCCCCTGTGAGTTGCGTGTGCCTCCCTCTCTCTGGATGGGGCTAGAATGCCCCGCTGCCCGAAGCATGCAGCATGCGGGGACAGTGGCGGGTGTGCAGTGATGCGCAGGCTGGGTTCCAAAGGCTTAGCACGACCGCATACACGCACACATGCACACTTGCAGGCACGTGTGTCCATGAACACACGCACACGCGTGGGGTCGGTGTTTCCATTTTTAAATACACTTTTTATTTATAATTTTAGATTTATAAAGATGTTGCAAAGATAGTGCAGGAAGTCAGCACATAACCTTACCCACCCGGCTTGGCATAAGGTTAACAACTTGCATAACCACGGTGCACTTGTCAAAACTAAGATGTTAACGGTCACGCGGTGCTGTTAACTCAACGACAGATCTTGGATTTCACCTTTTTTCCCACCCCACTGAAAACCTTTCTCTGTTCCAGAACCCAACCCAGCATTCCACATGGCCTTT
>NW_011903047.1:0-1464 GCF_000151845.1 Pteropus vampyrus | reverse complement strand
AATTCTCTTTAATATAATTAATCTTAAAGGTGGAAATAATGCCTTGATCTAAAGGTTGGATCAAGAAAATTGTATTTGGTGGTAAATATACAACTCTTATATTTAGATGTTCTAAATTGCATAGATGACCAGGTACATTATCTAAAAGTATTTTAAAAGGGAGATTTTTTCCTTCATGTAATTTTCAGTTTCTACAGGAAAACATTAGTAAAAAAAAAATCCTGAAAAACATCAATAGTCACCTATGCTTTCTTATTTGCCAGCCAACGAATGAGATCATTAATAATTGTGTGTTAGTATTAGTTACGTATACGTTGTTGAGTTAAGCTATTGTTTTTTAGAAAGAGTAATCGCTAATAATGGAAATGAAAAAGGACCGCGGAAAATGAGACCGTATAAATGGAAACTGCATAAGCCTGAGCAAACGGCGGGGGAGTGGGGGGCGGGGTAGCATTATCACGTATAAAAAAACTTGCATAAAAAATACAGTGTAAATCAGAGGACAGGAGTATATTTGAAAAGAAATCTGAAGACAGAAGGTAAGGAGAGAGGCAAAAATCAGTCATATTTTACTCCTTTGATTTGGCAAGGATGCTTTAGTTTTCTAGAGTAAATAAAAAGGAGGTCTGGTTCTATCAGCCTTGCCAATATCTGACCCAGGAAAGCTTATTGTAAGGCCAAAGGACCCCAGAAGTTAGCAAGAGTAAACAACAGATAAGGTTTGGGTGAAGTCAACACATTATGCCTCTCAACTCAGAGAACTGGAGGTAGGAAGTTTCCTCATGAATTAACATAAGAGCCCCAAGAGAGCCAACATCTGGATGCCTAGACACAGAGGGTATCAAAAGTAAAGGCAAGATGTTATAGAAAGAGTAACTAGAAGTCTTTTCATATACTCATTTATGCCTCTTCCCAGTCCATACTATTCTGGAAAAAGAGAGAGCCAAAAGATACAAATGAGTGAGGTGGTATGAGTAGAGTACAGACAGGATCTTCTCTCTATCTCTTCATAGATTTATTTTTTTTCTTTTTTTAGGCGAGGCAACCCTTGGTTGACCTCATAGACTGCAAAGATCTTGTCAGCTTACGATCCCTTATGTATGTATGTATGTGTGTATGTATGTACGTACGTACGTATTTATTTATATTTTATGCCTACAGCACCTGGTCTTCCTAGGTGGTCTCCCATCCAAGTACTAACCAGGCCCAACCCTGCTTAGCTTCTGAGATCAGACGGGATCGGTCTTGTTCAGGGTAGTATGGCCATAGACTGCATAGATTCCTTGATTCAAAGGAATCTCAGGAAAAGCAAACTCTCTAGATATTTCAGAGACTGAGATCTGCAAATTGGATAGACTGGACTCGATTTCACTTAGGCAACTCCAAAGCAGAGATCTCTGCCCAAAGTATCACTAAATACTGGAAAGAGATTCTTAATATAGCATAATTAAAGGTAAGTGTTGG
>NW_011903046.1:0-1829 GCF_000151845.1 Pteropus vampyrus | reverse complement strand
TTTGTCTTAATACTAGTTTTAAGTGATTTGATGTACTTTGGTGTAATTTTCTTTCTGTTTCTGTGCTTGAGATTCATTAAGCTTCTTCAACCTGAATTTACAATTTTAATCAAATTTGGAAATTTAATTCTTAAAAACTTGGATTTTAGTTATATTTCTTTGAAATATTTTTTCCGCTTTCCCATTTACATATCTTTTTATTTCTGAGATTCAATTATACGTATTAATACAATTGATTAATACTGCAATACTGCTCAAGCTTTTCAAGAGCTCACTGATGCCATTCCCTTTTTTCTTTTTTTTTTGGTCCAGTCAATTTTTTCTCTTCGTGTTTTATTTTGGATAATTTCTATTGCTATATATTTGGATAATTTCTATTGCTAATATCTCTCCTTCAATTTTAACATGTTTTTAATCCCATTCACTGTATTTTTTTCATCTTTAGAAGTTCAAATGTTTCTTTTTTATATCTTCTATGTCTCTCCTTAAGCACATGTTATTTTTTGAAACATAAGAAATGTAGTTCTAATACCTACGTTGAAGTTCTTGTCTACTAATTCCATTATCTGTGGCATCTCTGGTTCTATTTCTAGTAATTGACTTTTTCCCCCTTATTTTTCACAGATTACGTTTTCTTGCTTCTTTGGATTCTCAGTAATTTTTGATTGGATGCCAGACATGGTCTTTTACGTTGTTGAGTACTGGAGGATTCTTTATGTCTTTAAATATTTTAAATATTTTTCATCTTTGTTCTGGGATACAATTAATTTATTTGGAAACAGTTTGATCCTTTCTTGGCTTACTTCCATACTTTGTTAGGCTGAACATTTACGTTATGTCCAGTGTGTTAAGTCGTTTTACTCTGGCGGATAGGAACAGAAACTCTTTTTGTTCCCATGTGAGTTCCAGGTATTGAATGTTTATCTGTTTCTTTCTGATAGTCTTTCCTGGACTTTGGTAGTTTTCTCACATGTAGGCACTGAAGCATATTTAGCTGAAGATTTAAGGTAAATAATTTTCTCTCTCCTTCCCAATACTCTGGCATGTGAATTCTACCTATTTTGGCTTCCTTGATCTCTGAACTCTGTCTCCTTAATGCTGGAAGATTTCCATGCTTTTTATAGGTTTCACTACCTTGCACTGCATCTGTAAAGTTCTTCTAGGCAGCAAGCTGGGGCAATCATTGCACTCACCTTATTTGTTTTCTATATGTCAAGGATCATTGTCCTATACTTCCCATTGTCGAATGTCTGATTACTATTGTTTATATGTTTGCTTAGGTATTTTTTTGTTTTCAGGTGTTTAAGGTGAAAGGTTAAATATGGTTCTTCTTAGTTCATGTCTGGAAGCAGAATTTCTTTATAATATACTTGATGGATGTTAACACTGCTAGTAGATTTAATCATCATCATCAAAAAGGTACAAAAATGCCTAAAAATAGTAATGCAACTTTCATTCATGACTGTCTTGTGATCATTACATAAACTGCATGTCCACGAAATGTATATTTATGTGGCAATTGAATAATGAGAATAAAAGAAAGGCAATATATATAAGATGGGGAAAATGTTCAAAATTTGTCCCTGCTAAAATCCTACAGAGATATTGAATGTTAGTGCCTAGCTGGTACTAATACATGATGTTTTGTTGGCTATCTTTTCATGTGCATGGGCCATCGTATGTATGACATCTCTCCAGCTAGAACAAAACCTCCCTGATTGTAGGGATTATTTGCACTTTCCTTAAAGTAGCCTGTTAAATAGCTGGTTTTATTCAAAGCTATCTAGAACATGCATACTCATGCAGGACAGCCTATTAGCAAACTAAAA
>NW_011903045.1:0-1733 GCF_000151845.1 Pteropus vampyrus | reverse complement strand
ACCAGAAAATGAGGCCAGCTGCCTCCAGTGTGAATCTAGGCACTGCTCAGCAAGGAGCACCTGACTCACTGAGGATATACCTGGATTGGCTTGGGTAGGGCCGCAAGTTGGGGGAGGCAGAATTTCAAGAAATCTCCTGGGTGGAGCGACCTCTGTTATCTAGTTTGATGACATCAGGGTTATGGCAGTGCAGCATCTGAGCACTGGTAAGGGGTAGGGCTCAACAGGGAACAATAGATACCACTGGCTCTTCTATACAGAGCAAGTCTTGCCTTGGCCCTCACTCCCACAATGTCTCCCTATGAGTCCCTGGTGCCCCCTGCATGCAGCCGAATCAGCACTGGTGCTCACAGTGAGCAGGTCTGTCACCGCAAAAATCTGCTCGCAATGTGGTCCCTTTACTTTTAAAAGAGGTGTCTGCCACTGCCAATGGCATGCCGCAGCCTCCGTCTCACTCAGCCGTGGGAGACCAGGCAGCCCCGTGTCCTTGCCCTGTCGTACCTTCTGCTGTTGCAGGATTTCTTGGATTTCTCTCTGGTTGTATGACTTGTTCATCTAGATCCCAGGCAATTTTTCCTTGCTGCTTTGTCCTTGTTTCAGTCACAACTTTGATGTGGTCACCAGAGGAATAAACAGAGCCTCTATCATCTATGCCATTTTTTTCCCTCCTCTCAGAACCACATCAATAAAGTCTTAATAATGCTTTTTTTTTTCTAATTGATATTCAATCATGCTCGCTGCCCTCAGTCTCAGTCCCTGTCAGTGTTAGCGACAGTTTCTGTAGCATTTGCACAGATTCCCCTGGGACTCCACAGCGTTGTTTCGGAGGAAGTGCAGGGAGGGCCCCTCTGAGTTGGGGGAGGAGAGCTGCGGCTCAGCCTCAGTTTTCCAACCCCGACTGGTAAAAATCAACTGTTGTTTCTCTGCCATTCCCGCTTCTTTGCTTTCTGTCCTGATATCTGGGCACTGCTGCTGGCTGTGTGTAGCTCACAGCTCTCTCAGGCAGGGCTGTTCAGAAAACTCGCTGCACCTTCTCCCCTCCCCCTCTTTATACAAGGAGCTCGGCTGTGAGAGGTACCTTCTTTGTTTCTCCCATTTCGCCACCTGACACCCAGGGTTCTGTCCTGTGGTAATTCTTATGCACAGATTCCATGCTGAGACATGGTAGTGTGCAGTTTGGGTGTTTTTTGTTGTTTTATATGTTCAACTTATTGTTGTTTCAAGGAGAGAGATCTGGGGATGTCTCTCATTCTGCCACGTTTCTGACGTCACTCTGACTGCTTTTTAAGATTGTTCCTTTTGTTACTGGTTTTCAGTAATTTGAATGGAGTTTACCTTGGTGCATATGACTCTGTGTGTGTGTGTGTGTGTGTGTGTGTGTGTGTGTGTGTGTGTGTGTGTGTGTTTGTGTGTGTGTGTGTGTTAATTGTGCTCGGGCTTTGCTGAACTGCTTAGATCAGAGTATAATTTTCATCAGATTGGACAAATTTTTAGTTTTTATTTTTTCAAATACTTTTCTACCTCTACCCTCTTTCTGGGATTCTAATTTCATATATGTTAGATACTTTGATATATCCCATAGGTTACTTAGACTCTGTTTATTATGATTTTTAGCCTACTTAATTTTTGTATTTCATTTGGATAGATACTATTGCCGTGTATATTAGTTTTTATTGCTGTGTAAAAGTTACAACAAAACTAGCAGCTTAAAACAATATAAATTTATCATCTCA
>NW_011903044.1:0-1973 GCF_000151845.1 Pteropus vampyrus | reverse complement strand
TTTTTTTTGTAACCTATTAAAGTATTTCTTACAGATTTTGTTTAACAAGGCTATGTGTTATATTTGTTTTATCATCAGTAACTTAAGTTCAGGGAGAGTATTTTATTCAAATTTGAATCTTCTTCACTGCCTAATCTATTATCTTGTACACAGTAGGCACTTGCGAAATATTAAAATAATTAACACTAGGTGGCTCAGATAAAGGGTTTATAGGAATTCATGGACTGTCTTAGGAAGAGAGGGATCATACCACAGGATGGGTCTGTTTACATAGTCAGAATGTTTTCTATTCTACATCATGGCCCCTGGTGCTAGATAGTAGAGGAAACAAAATCAAGCTCACCACAGAACATGGAGTGGTTGGCACAGGCTCCTCTGCTATTGATTTGTGATTGTTAGGCAACACTTTTCTTAGATATCTCAACTGAATGAAGATATAAATATTGACTTATGCCAATTAAACCCACATAGGCTAATGCTTTAAGCACAAATATGAAAAATTAAAACCCCCAAGTGCACTAATTTGAGTAAATAACATTGCTTTTGGTGGAATTAACAATTATTGGTAGATCTAGAGGTAGGCTGTGCTTACTTCATGCATATATACCTGAATTTGAGACTATATAATATGCATTTTAATATATAAAAGTAGCATTTAGTCTGAGATTATTACACTTGTGCTTTTATTTTATGAAATTGATTCTTAGGAAATATTTTTGAGAATAAAAGACAAATCCCTTTTTTATATCTTTAAAACTTGTTATGCATAAAATATGATTGATAATTATAAAAAACTATATTGCATGGGTTTTACCATCTATATTCTCTTCAGTTTTAGCATATGTATCATAAGGTTTCACATATAAAAGGAGATCGTATATGCAAGAAAAAAGTTTTAAGTAAAAAGCTCTTGAGTTGCAATAGAAGACGTTTGGAGGAAGCAACATATTTGCTGAATGAATTTTTAGGGTTCTAAATTAACATATTTGGCAAAATGAATTTCTTCAAAGTAATGGTTTTAAATAATCAGAAAAATGATAAATATCAATGATATCATTGTCTCCAGTTGCCAATTTCAATTTTAGGCTTTATATTTTAAAATTATATTTATTTTGCCAGTAGAGATGTTCAGCTTCATAGTGAAGCTGTCAAATGCGATTGGTAGAATACATTTAAATTAACCTTTCTTACACACTTTGTTTATATGTGTTAGATCATTTTCTTAATTGAGTTCAAGTTACCTCAGAAACAACCTTAATGGGAAATGATTTTTCTTGAACAATGTACCAATAGTTATTTTTTAGATTTTAATTTATTTGTTACAGTTTGCCAAGTATACTTATTATTTCATTCTAGTAGTAAAACAATACTGTAAAGGAATCTTCCTTTTAAGTAAGTGGGAACCCAAGCCCAGAGTGGTTAAAAAATTTGACCAAAGCAACATAAGTAGTAAAAGGCAAAACTAAAAATTGAAATAAGATCTATAACTTAACATAACTGTTTGTTCATTCAGCTTTTCATTTGTTCAACAGTTTCTTTTTGTGAGCCAAGAACTACTTCAAGCACTGGGATTATAAAAAGAAAACAAAACAAATGATGTCGGTATTCTCATGGCATTTACATGCTAACAAGGGAGGAAGATAAACATCTTCAAAAAGAAAATAATTCCATAAACACAATAAAACTGAGTAATATGATAGAGGGTGATATGTGAGGAGTAAGATTATTCTTGTATTAGAGTTCCAAAAGACCTCTTTGATCTGAGATGTCATTAATGGGAAAAAAAGCCATCTATACCAAGATGTAGACGAGGAAAGAATTTAGTTCACTTTTTCTCAAGTATAAATGTTCTATATACTAATCATACATTTCATTTGTTGTTTTTCTTTGTATAAAATCTAATATGAAGGTAGATGATAGTATTCATGCATACATAGTCAAGACAATGAGCAAAAATATATGGTATATTTTTT
>NW_011903043.1:0-1607 GCF_000151845.1 Pteropus vampyrus | reverse complement strand
CTAATGACTGATCCATGCAAGGTGGTGCAAAGGCCCGGCTCCCAGCCTCAGCTCAGGACAACTTCCGGCGCTTCCCAGCTGACAGCACTCCATGGCATTGGCTGAGCCTCTATTGCAACTGCATGGCGGCCCAACTTCTCCCTGTGCCCAGTCCTGCATCCCTCATTGCTCACAGGTGTTGATCCCAAGCACCCTCCTGTCTGAGAAACTTTTCCTGGGGAATATGACCTAAGACAATTTATGTTACACGAGTGGCTAAATTTTCTTGCATAAAGAATCCATTTGGGCTAATGGGTTTTCCCATTAGTGACCAGGCTGTAAGAGCTCCTTCTAGCCTGTATGGCATCTTTGCAGACGAGACAAAGGTGCCCCTTCCAATCAGTCTTTTGAGAAGTCATAAGGAAATTGTGAGCCCGCCTTGAATGGGCATCCTTGTGACATGTAGATGCCGCGTAACTGAACCTGGTGGTCCTGCCCAGAGGCTACTGGACTGGAAGCAGCCTCTCCTCTCCTAGCTTGCTTAAAGTCCCACCTCCATCGACTGCAGAGTCTGGGGCAGGAAGAAGCTGCAGCAGCAGCTGCCCTTCTGAACAGCTGCCCCTCCATCGAGCCCCACATGGGGGCCGAGGATCTCTCCACGCAGGATGGCAATACTAGTCGTCTATTCTGAGAGGCAGGTCTTGGGGAATGGTGTCCCAGTATCCCTTGCCTGACCTGGGGTCAGCCCACCAATCTGTGTGCTGCCATGGCCAGAGAGGACACCTGCCAGGAGGCCACCTCAGCAGGGCAGTGGGTGCATTGATGCTGTGACCAGATGAGTGGGGTCTTCACCCCCACTATCCCAACTTCTTTTTCCTCAGGCCCCCAAGGACAGAGCTGTGTTGAGCCAGACCCTAGTTCCTCAGCCTCATTCTCTCTCATCAATTCATCCTATACTCATTCATTCATTCATTCATTCGTGCATCAAACATTCCTGAGTCCCTACTATGTGCCAGGAAGGGAAATAGCAGTGAACAAGACAGTCAAAGACCCCTGCCCTCTAAGAGCTACCAGTCTAGTGCGGGGGAGGTCACAGATAATCAACAAATTTTTTTCCCCCTCTTTAATCCCCCCCGCCCCCACTTCCAGCCCTGATCTATGGATGTTGCCGTTTTCCGCTCAAAAACTGGATCTCTGAAGGTGGGGCGTCTCCTCCCACACTTGGGGCATGTACCTGGGGCCAGGTGAGCTCAGGGGCCTGACAACCCTGGTGCACTCGGGGGAAGAGGTGGGGGGGCCTGGCGCACCCGGGGCATGGTCCCTGGCTCCACCTGGGGCGTGAACCCAGGGCCTTTTATGTGTAAAGCAGACGTGCTAATCGCTACACAATGGAGCCACCCCCTAATCAACAAAATTTAAAAGTCGTTTGTTAGATAATAAAGTGTGCTATGGAGAAAAATAAAGAAAGGTAAGAACCACGTGGAGGGCAGTGCGATTTTAATCAGGCGTGGGGAAGGCTTTGCCAAGGTAGCATTTGAGCAAAGACCCGAAGGGGGTGGGGAAGAGGGCAGAGGAAATAGCCAGGGCAAGGGCCCTTGGCCAGAAGGAACAGAGGTGTTCAAGGAACA
>NW_011903042.1:0-2028 GCF_000151845.1 Pteropus vampyrus | reverse complement strand
AAAGGTTAATTCATGTAAAAAATTAATTTATAAATACATATGTGATTAATATAACTATATATATACACACACACACATATATATATATATATATAGCTACTTATTTGCATATATACATTCTTGCTCATATATTCAACACATGTTTATTGAGAACTCACTCAATTCCAGGCATGTTGCCAGGACAGTAAATATAGCATGAGCAAGACAAACATGGCATCTGCCCTCAAAGATTCTTCCCAGTGCAAGGAGTGCCCTTAACTTCTCCTCTCTCTCCCTTGGCTGGCATCACTAATCAACAGAGACAGTCTTGCCCATGAGTTTAAATGTCCTCAATTCAGGGCTCTTTGGCAAGTACTATGACTGGCTCAGAACTGGAATGAGAATTAAAACCTATTTGCCATTCCCAGCTATATATTTACATGTATTTGTAGCAGGCTATTTAATTGGATGTTTCAACCTAGAGACCCAGGCACAATAAATAACAAGAATCAATGTGAAGTTTGACATAGACCACCAAGATAACATTTTTTAATTCATGCTTGAGCTTTGTATTTAAGACTGGTTACATGATTTTGGATCTCTTTCCAGGGATCAAAAATAAAAAGGTTGAGCAAAGTTGAGAAAGAATTTTGTGAGCACAATTTATATGTAGAGATGGTGTTAAGAGCCACCCTCCCCTCATGGAGTGATATCTCATTCATCTAAGGATATTGAGGAGTTCTTTCATTGATGACTTGATGAGTTGTTAGTTAAAGGGCCAAGAACACTGGTATCAAAATCACCCTTGAAAGCTGAAGTGGCTTGTGTGGTAGAGAAGATCTTTGCTGCTGGGAAGAAAATGCATTCCCTACCAACGCAATTCAATAGGGGTGCAAATACAAGGTCAGAGGGCATGATACTGATGTTATTTTAAAATAAATCTTGCCTAAGGGGTTTTTCTTCCACTTAGTAAGAGGACCCAAGTGGTAACAGGATAAAAGATATATCACTAGGGACAGAACCTGCAGTGGGATTGCAAGCTACAGACTCAAGGATAAACACTGCTGGGGTTGCAAGAGTTGAAATTGGTGCGACCAAGCAGAGGAAACTTCTAAGAACTCACAAAAACACTAGCACAAGAAAGTAAGCTTTAAACCATCTGCAAGGTCTAGAAAAGTGACACCTACTTATGACAGTGATGGTCATGTAAGAAGTACGAATACTCTTGTCACTCTTATGTCCAACCTCCCCCACTCCTAGCTGATGGAAATAGAAAGGAAAATTCTTCCCACTGCTTGTTACAGGCTTCAGTTGAGAGAGGAACTGAGACTTAACTTTAAATCAAGTTAGAACTTGACTTAATTTTATGTGGGAAAGGAAATTTACATTACTTGAGATCATATTTGTTAAAGTTATCATAGGCCTTTCTATTATCTAAGAATGACAAAAAAAAATTGTAGAAAAGTCTTTATTATTACTCAAGGGCAGGAGGTGAACTACAAGTGCTGAATGGGTTAAATGGGACAGTGAGAAACAAAAATAAAACTGTTTCTATCATTCATTCACTTATTCATTCATTCGTCTATCCATCGTCTATTTATTGAATACCTACTATGTACCAGGCACTGTTCTAGGTACTGTATATATGTCAGTGAAGGCAACATACTAAAATATCTCCTGCTTCACAGAGTTTTATACTTAGGAAGTGTATGTTCAATGCCCTGGAGATGTATGAACATAGCGCACATAAATGGATGAATGATAGATGATAGACTAAGTTACCCAGACATTCTATTTATTTTTTATTACTTCTTTAAAGTTTTGATGAAAATCTAGTATAGCTAAGGGAGATGTGATTCTGGTCCTCTCTGTTGACTTGATTATATGTGAAGTTGTCCTCTTATGTTCTATACTAGTCTTCAAACTGTCATATTCTCATACCATGGTTACTAAATTGATTACAAACTTTTCTAGTTTGTCTGTAAAGTTCAACTTTATAGTACTGCTTTCTTCAATTATATATATGACTCAAGTTAATTTGTTTTTTAG
>NW_011903041.1:0-1479 GCF_000151845.1 Pteropus vampyrus | reverse complement strand
GATTAAAGTGTCGTAGAAAAGATGAAGAGAAGTAGATGGGTTTGAGATGTATTTGAGAATTAGGATCAAGTAGCACTTGGCGTTTGATTGGAAATAGAGAATAAGTGTTAGGGAGATTTTAAGGCTGACCCCCAGCTTTCTGGCTTAAGCAATAGTGTAGCTGATGGAGCGTGTGAAGGAAGAGCTGATTAGAAGAAGGAAGAGGAAGAGTTGGACTGTGTACGTGTTACAGTTAAGATACATGGGAGACATCCAAGGATGTTTAGTAGCAGAGTGTAGACAGGGAAGAGAAGAGAGCCCAGGCCTCAGTCCTCCTCAGTCCTGAGGGACTCCAACATTTTAGAAGTCCTGTAGTAGAGGAGAAGCAGCTCTGAAGGTTGAGAAGATGGGAGGAATACCAGGAAGGAGGGCGGAGCTTGGAAGCCAAAGGCGGAGAGGGTGGGAGAGCATCTCAAGGAGGAAAGAGTGATCGGATACTGCCAAGAGGTCAGGATGAGGATGGCGAGATGCCTTCACGAGAGTGAATTTCAGAAGAGCTGGGGACAAGGGCCCCAGAACCTTGAGTGGAGTGAGTTGAGAAATGAATGGGAGGGGAAGAAAGTGGAAGAACAGCCTGTATGGACATCTCTTCAAGAGCTTGGCTGTGGACAGAAATAGGGAAGGGGGGGCAGCACTTGAAAGGAAGCCAAGGACGAGGGTGTTGAAGATGGTTGTTTGGATGCTGGTGAGAATGGCCCAGCAGGGGAAGAGGTTAGAGAAGCAGGAGGAAGGGGACAATCAGGCTGTCACTGAGAAGGCCCCGGGATCACGGGAAGGACTGGCTTTTGTTGGGAGAGAAGGGCTCTTCCTTGTGAAATGGCGGGGGAGGGCCATGGCTTGTAGAGTACGGATTCTCATCTGGTGCCTTTGGTTTTCTCAAAATAGAAACGATCGTCCTTTGAGAGCGAGAGGAGGGCGATGGGTTCTCGGAGAGGGAAGAAAGAATAAATGAGTTTGTTGCACAGAGTGGGAGAGGGGCTGACTAAAGAAACATCGGGTTTGCTGGGAGCGGCAAACACCATTTAAGGCCTTTTTCTTGGTCTCTTTGGCTCACCCTCGTTTGGAGGGACTTTAGGCTTCGTGAGTGGTCTTGGGTCAGGGCAGCTGACTCCGCCCCGATGAGCCCAACGGCATGCCGGGGGGTGTTCCTCAGGACATGGCCCGGCCCCCTCACCTGCCTCACTTCGCATCACTCTGACTTGAATTGCTTAGTGTCCCTGAACCCTACTTCTTTTTGCCTAGAAGACACTTCCTTCCTTCTCATCTTGGGCAATCCAAGCTGAGTAGTATCTCGTGCTCTGAGCTGCTGCCTTGACCCCTTCCTGCCCCAGTTGAGGTTGGCACCCTTCCTCAGAGCCCGCTCAGCCCCCTCTGCAGGTGTTGCTCATGTTTTCTGTGTCCTGACACCAGTCTTTCGGGCTGTGATTAGGCTTCTTCAGC
>NW_011903040.1:0-1156 GCF_000151845.1 Pteropus vampyrus | reverse complement strand
TTCTTTTATAAAATAATAATAATAATAGTAACAATAATAGTAATAATAATTGTAATAATAATACCACTACCAAGCATGCAATTTACAAATTTTAGAGGTTCACATTTATTATATAATTTTACCTTTACAACAATCCAATGAGGTAGCTTTATATTATTCCCATTTTATATATGAGGAAATTGAGATCTTGAGAGCAAAAATGTCTGATTAAAAGTAACACAATAAATAAAAAATCTGGTATTCCAATTCAGGTCTTTTGACTCCAACTTAATATTTCTACTATGTTAAGAACACATAATAGAAATGACCATTCAACTTTATTCCCCAAATCCTGGCACTTGCCCCACATTTTAGTTGTCCAGTCTGATATTTGAGAGTTTTTATATATCTTCCTTCTCTCTTACATTACTGAGGTTTGTAAATGAGTAAATGGGCTTGTTTATTCTTTTATTTTTTCAGTTTCTCTTAGAGATCATATAATTGTCTTTGCCTACAGTCAAGTTGTTCTACTTTAAACACTTTATCATATTTTAGATGATTGATCATCTCTATAATTTTATTGTCTACTTTTTTCTCAGATATTAAGGAATTTTATAATAAGATATGAAAATAAAGGACTCAAATCACAATATTGGCAATGGGTTTTAGTTTTTCGCTTTGTGAAAAAAATATTGTTTTTAATATCAGGATTTGCTTTTACCTTTTCCCTACAAATTTATAATATGTCATCTTTGATTTTTATTGAAACATTTGCAAATATTATAAGGGTACTTAAGACAGTTTTCTTTTACATGAGTACATATTTAAATTATTTTCAAAGATTTAGCAGTCTAAGGTTGGCCTCAAATATATGCAGTTTTTAAAAAATTGATGTCCAATCCTAGTTAAGAACCACTTGCGCAAGTCGTTTCAAAACATGGTACTAAATTATAAATTAATCGTAAGTATGTGGCAGTTTTTGACAATAGAAACATAATAAGTTGTTGTATAGGCCTTTGTGTCTTAAAATAAAAAAATAAATACATATCAGATTTTATTTATTTTGTTTTTTTCCCCAATAAAACAAAGGAGTATTAAAATTCCCATCACTTAATAGTAGGATAAAAATAGTTCAAGATCTGAATTCAGGGTTTATTTTGAATCTTTCTGCTTTTTT
>NW_011903039.1:0-1627 GCF_000151845.1 Pteropus vampyrus | reverse complement strand
ATTTTTCATCACTCTACTTCATTGACAACAATTGATATTATCAGAATTTAAAATTTTAAATACAACACAAAATTATCTCACTGTGATCTTAATTTGCACTCCTCTGATTACCAAAGGGGCTGAGCCATTAGTGTTGTCTTTCATTTTAAATGCCTGTTTCGTCATTTGTTTTTGTGAGTGTGGAGGGGAGGGGGTTGTCTTTTTCTTGGTGATTCATAAGAGTTATTATACTTAATGGATAGTAATCTTTGTTGAATCTATATGTTGCCAACAGTTTGTATTTCCATTTTCTTTATGAGATCTTTGATAAACAGAAAGTCTTCCTATTAATGAGGTTAAGCTTGGCAATTTTTTCATTTAAAGTTAATATTTCCTCTATTCTGAGATCATAAAAATTATCTTTTATATTTTCTTCTAAAAGCTTAAGAGTTTCCCTTTGCATTTAAAATTTTAATCTACCAGGAATTTATATATGTATCATAAAAGCAAAAAATAAATTTTATTGTTTATATAATTAGCTTAAATCCTTCATCCAGTGATCAGTAATATCACTATCAAGTTCTATTATGCATATCTGTTTCTAGGATCTCTATTCTGTTGAGTATGCCACTGGTCAGTTGATCTCTCCTTGAGTTCATTCACACTATATATTTGATATAGCTTTATAATAAAGCTTGGTAGGTGGTAACACAATTTTGCCCACCTTATACTTCTTCAGCTATACTTTACCCATTATAGGGCCTTTGCTTTTTCAAATAAGTTTTAAAATTAACTTGTTGGGTTCCTCGAAAATCTAGTTAAAATTTGATTAACTCTGCAGTGAAATTTAAAGAGAACTGACATTTTAATGATATTGAGTTATCTTGTCTATGAACATGGTATATTTTGATTTTTATATTTATGTTTTAAAAATAGCTTTCAATAAAGTTTTAACCCTTTTTTCCTTGGTGTTTTGCATATCATCTTTTAAAATGTTATTGTATTCATATATTTTTGATAGAAATATTTTAAATTATGCTTTCTAAATTTGCAACTGGTGTATATTAACACATGTATTTTTGGTATTATGTCAATCACTTTGATAAACATTAATTCTAGTATTTTATTGTTAGATTCTTTGAGTTTCTATCATGTTAATAGTGACATTTTAGTTTCTTTCCATATTTATAGTAACTTGTCTTGCAAACTAGATAAGACCTCCAGTATATGTGGCTCTTAAGAATCAGAAATGTAGCTGGTATGAACAATTAAATTTTTGATATAATTTTGTTTAAATAGCAGTTGCAGCTAATAGATACTATATTGGACAGTGTAGATCTAGTATTTTTGTTCTGTCAACACAGAGTTAGTCACCATTTTTTTTATATTTCTTTTTAGATTAGTCTGTTTAATAATATCTTTGATCAACATTTCTTTTTGCAATTCATAAGTTATTTCTAGAATCCTTCTTTAAGTACATCATTTAGAATGTACATTATTAGTAAAGGTCTGTTGGTGCCAAACTATGTAAATGTCTATTTTGATTATGACTTTGAAAAATAATTTTTATAACAGAATTCTATATTGATAGTTAATTCTCTCAGAATTTTGAAGATATTATAGTAAGAACTTTTGACTTCCATTGAAG
>NW_011903038.1:0-1667 GCF_000151845.1 Pteropus vampyrus | reverse complement strand
AGAGAGGCCTCCGAGGAGCCAACCCTGCTCACACCCGACCTTGGACTTCCAGCCGCCAGAACTGGGAGGAAGACATTCGTCTTGTTTAAGCCGCCCGGGCTGTGCTGTTTTGACTGGCAGACCTGGCCACCGAATCCAACAGGTGACCACACAGTTAGTGGCCGATTAACATAGCACTTCGATACGTGATAAAATAAGACGACGTGTGCTTCTGGACTTTGTGACCCCGTAGCTGCAACGGGCCTGAAGCCGTAGCTGCGGGGCAGCCTGTGGTTTTTTTCTCCATCCCTATGTTTACTTCCACTCCGTACCAATCGACCCATTAATTCTCTTAGGTGCATATTTAGATTAGGTCACAAGGTCAGTGGCCTTGGTGGCTTCCATACCAAAGGTAGAGCCTTTCCGAACGTCTACTGGGTTGAGCGAACGGTAAAAGGCATTAAAGTCGGAGTGCTTTGTTGTTATGGGAGTTTACTAAGATCGAAGCACCGCTGTCCAGTCTCCCGGACCGGAGTCTGATGTGGCCAACCCCCCATCTGCACAGAGTCCCTGCAGCCACCCCTACAGTTGCCCTTCACGGGCCAATCCAAGTCCTGAGTCTCCCAAGAAGCCTTCACTGAGTGTCCATACTTTTTCTGGATCCCTAAAACTTTTCTGGTCTGGAACAGGCCACCTGACCATTAATTAAAGGGACGCCCTTGTGTCTTCGCTCGTGTTCTCGTAGACTTTAACTTGCTCCAGCACTGGGATTTGTGTTACACACAGCCACAGCGCTGAGCATCAAATCCAGATCACTGGGAGGAATGCATTTCTAGGCTGTGGAGCTTTTAGGTGAAAATGTAGACTTTGAAACCCAGAGGGAAATGAAGTAGAGACTATGCCGAGTCCTCCCGTCCCCCGTCCTCCTCCCAAACCGTGTAGTGGTCGCTGAGGTCAGTGTACGCAGGTGTGCCCACGCCTAAACACGCCCGCCTTGCGTTTCAACGGGATCCCTGGATTTCAGGAAGCTTTCCTTTACAGAAGTTCGGCATCTGAATAATCCCCTCTCGGCAGGAGTATTCTGAAGAGCGATAATAATAAATGTGAAAAGGCTTAGAGAAGTTAAAATTGTTTTCTATATGGAAGGTACGGCATTAAAAATGGAAAGCTTTAAGTGAAGGTGAAGAACTGTTCCGATGGGCGAGAAGAAACGTGGCTGTCGCTTTCGCCTCTGTGGCCCACTCCGCTCGGCCCGACCCCACCCCAGGGGAAATGCTACGCCCGGAAGCAAGCACTCTCAACAGAGACCAGACAGAATGCTCACTCGGGGCCCTTTGTCTGGGGGACTTTGTTGGAACCAGAACCACAGGAGTTGGAAAATCTCCGAATACACTTCTGAGATGGCCCCTCCGTGGTGATGTAACTTGTCTTTGGGCTCAGAGAGGATACGACGTCCAGGACGAGTTACACTATGACACTGGTGGGCTTGTGAAAAAGCTTATCGGGCCTGGGGCTCAACCAGGACGAGTGAAAGGAAGGAGCCCCAGGAGGGGTGCTGAGAATCGCCATATAACAGGCGATATACCAAGGACCTTTCATAAGTGCTGAAGAGGTTCCCCCTGAGTCCTCTGGGACACAGAGGGGGCGTGCACAGCTACCCCATGCGCATTTATTAAACACCGACTGTA
>NW_011903037.1:0-1830 GCF_000151845.1 Pteropus vampyrus | reverse complement strand
ATCTATTAATCTTTAATTATTATCATCTGTATATCAATCTATTTGTCAATCCACACATTACCCCCACATTTAATTCTATATTATTTTAATTACAATGGATTCCATATTACATTTAACACAGTATTTAATTTTAATGACTGAAATATATAAAATATTTAATCAGAAATTGGTGGGGATTCCCAGAGAAAAATCTACACTCAAGGATTCTGATGTTGAGTACTCCTGATGGCAGAGAACAATTCTGAAGAGAATACCATGCACATTGGATGAAATAATTTAAAATAATAATGATCATCATCATCATAAAAATATGGTTCGAGTGGACAGTTAACAGACATAAAGAAGCCCGGCAAGAATTAGCTATTCCTTTTGCTCCAAACACATGCATAATAGAAGGTTAGCCTTTTTTCAATGCCTTGAGGATGAATGAGTAAGTGCTCAATAAATATTTTCTGAAGGAGTGAAACAAGGTTAAATAACAAAATAGAAAATTTCTGTTGTCTTTCTTGGTGCCATTTATTGATTCATAAATGGAAGGTGATCTTGAGTGACCAAATTCTGTTATAGCTTCTTATTCTGTTTATTCTGAGCCACTTCATTTATAAGATCTGATTATAAAAACAGACTTCAAATTTTGGAGTTAAAACCCTAGGGAAAATGTGCAAAAATAGGAAGAAAGGAAGGAAGAATATACGGGAATTTGTTAATGATTTGTGATATATAAAATCAGGGACGTGAACTAAAGGAAATGTCAAAAAAGAGACTAGACAATGAAAAAAAAAAATAGTATCATAGACTCTTTCAGATAAGAGCCAGACTGGGAAGATAATCTAACTAGTCTTTGCTGGTAAAGTCCCATTCACAAGAGAGAAGCGAGCTATTGGCCAAATATAACAAGGTTTTTATAAAAAATCCTGTGGAAGAATCTTTTCTTATACCGAGTTTCATTCAGATCTGTCCAGCTTAGGGTTGCCAGTGTGCGGTATATGTAATTTTAGCCTTTCACTCATGTAATCATTCCTTCAATACATTTTTTGAGCACTTCCCTTGTGTCCTATTACTGTGTTAAGCTCCAGTCACCTTTATAGCAGGAGTTAGATGCTGCTGCTAAAGGAAGCTGTGTTTTAGTACAAATTTTGCCCTTTGTTTTTGTGTTTAATTATACCTAAATTTGTGGCCTGAACCCCAAGGTTTTAATTTTTTTCCACCATAAACACGGTAAGATTTAAAGTATAAAGTTGTTATACATTTTACATTTTATTTTTAGCAACGTGCTCTTCAGAATCAATTTGTAACAAATTCAAAACACTTCCTTGTCATGTCCCTCTCCTTTTCTTCAGCTTTCAATGTGTTTTATTTCTGAGCTCATCCCTCAGGCTGTCTACTGTCCCATCAGCTTACAAGAAATCTGAGTGCAGTTTACTCAAAGCTCTTGTTCTCTGAAAAATATCTCTCAAGCGTAGCCTCAGCAGAATCTCTTGTAGGGCTCTGAGACTTTGATGTTCAGTCTCCGTCATGGAGAGGACAGGTAATTAATGAGTTGTGGTCCCTTCAGGCCATGCACAGTTGTCTTATTCCTTCTTGGTGAAACCAATTGAAAGATTTTTAAGAATGACAGAGCATATTGGTCTTGTCAGAGCCAGGGCTACTTGCTATTTTTCTGATCTTTGCAGAAATATTATAAATGAAGTGATCAAGCCCGGCCATTAATCCTTTACAGGAGCCTTACACTTTAATGAACTCCTTCCTCCCTTACTACTGGACCTCTTAATTCTAGACAAATATTTCTGTTTTCATATCTGTAGCTCTATATTTTCATAGCTATACCTA